>NW_027111379.1:245023-253366 GCF_000696795.3 Halyomorpha halys | reverse complement strand
AAAAAAAGTAGATTGTATATGAGAACAGACGTCGGTCAGGTCTGTAGTTAAATATCGACGGAAGGTCGAGACACAGACCAAACCAAAGTTGCATCCATAAAAATTGCTATTTTCTGTGTGGTCTGCAATAGTAGGAATAATTCATTTCTCCTTTTTATCCAGAGGTGAAACGATGACATCCACTTCGTGCAGCTATCATGTTGACATAATGCTTCAAAAATATGTCAAAAAACAACCTGCATTGGTTAATGGGAAGGGTCCTATGCTCTTACACGGTAACGCCTCATGTTTCTCGACAGGCAGTAAACAAGCTAACCGAGCTGTGTTGCGAAGTCCCTCCACATCCAATTTATTCGCCAGACTTATCTCGAACAGATCTGTTCCGAAATTTGAACTACTTACTTAAAAATAAAATGTTTGAAACTTTATTATCAGGTGAAAAACTGAATTTTTCGCTGGATTGAAAAGTTGATAATATGTTGAGAAAAATGTATAGAAACTGAGCATAAATATTTTATTATCTACTAAATATTTTATTATCTACTACGACTTTATATATTAGATATTAGTTTTCTAAAATCTTTAATTTTCGCACAGGTTTTTCATACATTTATATTACAACAATCATTTTCAGATTTGTTTCTTTACCTGAAAAATCACTACTCCTTTTTAGGAGAAGAATATGCGGACTGCGATAAAAATTTTTAAATAGTTTTAACTAATAATTATAGTCCATTGAACTTTTCGAACCACACTGCAGGTCTTCATCTGGGCTAAAATAAAAAAAATACAGAGTAGGTGCCAATAAAAAGAAGCTAATGCCACAGTATAAAAGGGACATGGAAATAAAATTACATGTAACTTTTTATTTACATACTTTTACTTACATTATCTTTATATGTATTATTATATTATTATCAATCAAAATTTTGGCCACTAACAACTGGTTGAAACATTTTTTTTTTCTGGATGGCCAAACTGGTATTTTATCTCAAAATAACATACATTCAATGATCTATATATAATCTTTCTCTTTTTATTCTTATTAATTATTTATAAAATTTATTTGTAGTATATATTTAACTTAGCAATGAGACACTCAATCATTTCAATGAAAAAAATTCAAGGTATTTATAGATAAGGGATTTTCAAATATAGGTATTACCCTTTCAGACTATTTCAATAACCATAACACGTAGGTAATATTAATGACATTTTAATTACGCACTGATGTTACGAGTTTAATCAAAATCAATCGGGTCGAGTACCAGAAAATTGTAAAATGAGTAATATTAAGTGGCATTTTACTAAGATTCTTCCCATTTACTGAGCGAAACCCATTCATTAACAATATTGTTTGATCTATATCTCCTGTCCTTGGACCAACAAAGGTCTGTAATTTTCTACGAATATATACTTAATGTTTGTCCTTTATACAAGAATTTATATTCAAGTGCGCTTAGAGGAATATTGAGGAAAGGACCTTTGGGTAGTGACTGTAGTTGAACAACCACCCGTATCATAGCCAAGGCAGTCCAGTTGGGCTATTGTTATGGGACGAGATGTATTCACTGCATACTAGGACATAGCCACATTATAGGGAATGTTAGCTCCACTTATATTGTCTATCTGTATCGGTAGTAATTGTAAGTATTGTAAAAGGCAAGGTTATAATTGATCTAGAATACAAACAGTATTGTAGAAAACATTTTTATCTTTTACAAATAGGCTTTATTTTGAAATATAATAAATAATATATGATAATCAAACGATGACCTTCTTCGTATTTTTTTTTTTTTTTATAATTTATGTATTATTATTTACAACTGTATAAAAATATATAAAAGTAAATTTGCTGTAGGTGACATAGTGACATGATACTATCATGTGGAGAATCTACCCATTGATAGAATTCCAAAAACATTTCTAGATCTCGAGGCCATCTCCTTTTCAGACGCCTATTATTAGGTAAGGAGGTATAGGAGGATTATTAGGTAATGAAGGAGAAGTCAGGTTAGAAAAAAGTGGACTTGGGTGATTAAGAAGTTTGTCATGAAAGGTACGGAATCTGGTTCTGGCCAAATCGGCAACATATGGGACATTGAGATCCTGATGGATGACTTGATTTGTGACAAAGTAAGGAGCATTAAGGATTGTGGACTGTAAGGATTGAATTCGGGAGGAATTCGATGCTTTGGAGAGGAGCCCCAAAACTCAACTCCGTTTGTCCAGGTAGACCTTATAATAGTCATGTAGATCAGTCTTTTGTAAAAGATTGGCAATTTAGACCGTTTGTCTAATAAATATTGTAATAGTCTTCATAATTTAAACCACCTATACAAAAAAAAAGGGGGACTAATAGAATCGTTTTATACATTTAGAGTTGTATATAGATTAATTGAACACAATTGAAAGTTTGATATAAATTGGTATATTTTTGTTAAAATTAATCATACATTATTATTTTTATTTACAAATTAGATTAAGGATCGACTTAATTGCTTTTTGTATATATTTAGTGTATAGCGGAAAAACCGACATAATAAAATTATACAGATATAGTATCCAATAAAATATATGGAAATAACATATAAAATAAGTTAGTAAATAAAATATCTAGTGTCTCTATACACTTTACTTACCAGTTTTCGTAAAACTGTAATGCAAAAACTTTTTCGTTTATCATTACTTATATTTGCTTCCAGAGCCATGAAGTTGTCATGACAACAATTTTTTTCTTTGTCAGTCTGAGATTGCTTGTGTATGAAGACTTGTAAACACATACAGCTAATTTGATATTTTTATTAAAATATTTAATTTATGTTTAAAAAAAATTTAACTTTTTATTTTTGTTATATTTCACTTTATCAAGATCCAATCTATTTCTTTGAAAAATATTGGATAATAGTAATAAATGAAAACAGATTTGATGTTTTTTTTTTTTTTTATATTTGGTCTATAGTTTTTAGAGATATATATTTTAAAACTTTCGTTCCATAAGTCATTTCATAACACGTCTCCTTGAGCTCGTAGCTCTAATTATACGGACAACTTGGGAAAGTATAAATAGACATGGAATACCATTGGTATAATTTTTAAATTTAGAAAAATGTGTTTTTTAATTTTTTAATACTCTTTTTCCTATGTATTCGTTTTTGTTAGCAACTAACCTAAATTTAATGGATTTTTTTTTGCTTTTTTTATGAAAATAAAAATAACGAATAATATATACACATATTTAGATTAACTCTTTTTTTTAAAACAGTTTATTAATTCTTGATCATCATGAATGACCGAGATATGAGTTTATAAAAGTCTAATCAGCCACCTTTTCATTGCAAATGGAGGATGATAATGCTGATAATGAATATAAGGTTATGATATTAAAAAAGGAAATGCTGCCTAGTCGTGTCCCAACAAGTGAACGCTGACGAATGAATTATTTTTCTCAATTATTAGATTCAATGTATTTTGTAATGTAAAGCCTAATATTTTGAGATGGGTTATTATTTTTTTTCCTTTTTCCAAAAAAACTGTTTGTTATTGAAAAGAACCAATAGAATTTAGCATGTTAATGGTGGATATAGTCATATTGCGAATGACATTTTGCTATTAAACATTGTAAATAGTAAGCATCTAAATGTTAATAGAAAAAAATATATATATATTTTTTTAAATCATTTATTTATTTTTCTTTACAACTGTATAACATATATAGAACATGTAAATTTGCTGTAGGTGAGATAGTGACATGATACAAACATGTGGAGAATATACCTATTGATAGAACTCCAATAATATTTCTAGAGGAGAAGATCCTGTCATGATGGATGACTTGATTTGTGACAAAGTAAGGAGCGTTAAGGATTTTGGACTGTAAGGATTGGATTCGGGAGGAATTTGATGGCTTAGTGGAGCCCAAAAGCTCAACTCCGTAAGTCCAGTTAGGCCTTATAATAGTCATGTAGATCAGTCTTTTGTAATGGATTGGCAATTTAGACCGTTTGTCTAGTAAATGTTGTAATAGTCGAAATCGACGAGCAGTTTCCTGTCTTTTCAGTCTTGTATGAGGATTCCATGTAAGTCGTTTGTCCAGATGTAGTCCTAATCAAGGGATCTGTTCGACAGGAATAAGTGGGGTATTATTAAAGGATACTGTTGGGCAAGAGCTCATTAGTTTACGACGAAGGGTAAATGTGATTTGGTGGGATTTATTGGAATTAATTTTAATCCTCTAATTTTGGCACCATTCTTCAAGGGTGGTGATGTGGGATTGGAGCGTTTGGAATAGAATGTAAGGATCACTGTTCACTGACAATAAACATGTATCATCAGCATACGTGGTGAGGATAGTATTAGGATGGGCTGGGATGTCAGCTGTGAAAACTGTATAAAGGATAGGACCAAGGATACTACCCTGAGGTACACCAGCAGACTGACGGAATAGGGATGAATAAGCGCCGTTGTAATTTACTTGGAATAATCTGTCGGAGAGATAAGAACGGATAATGAGGAAGTATGTAGGGGTAGGAATTAAATCTTGTATAGCAGTCCTGGGTGCCAGACTCGATCAAAAGCCTGTTCTACATCAAGAAAGACTACCGAGCAGTACATTCTGCGCTCCAATGAAGACGAGACAACATCAACCACACGATGGCATTGCTGGATAGTGGAGTGGGATGTTAGGAATTCAAACTGGTGATCTGGGATTATGTGGTTGGAATCAAGGATGGGATACAGGCGTTTCTATGTAAGCTTCTCAAGGATTTTGCCCATGATAGGTAACAGAGAGATAGGACGGTAGGAGGATGGGTATTCTGGTGGCTTTTGAGGTTTGGGAATCATTAAAATAAAATATATATATTAATTTTTTTTTAAATACAATTATTTGTAGTAACATTTGAACCAAACGCATCTTAATTCCTGTATTAGGGTTTACAGCACTAGCTATTTTGTAAATTATTTAACTAATAAGATAATAGACTTTTGTACTATGTTAAAAATCATTAGAGGAAAGAGGTACTTTATATCAGGTTTTAAGTCTTAGAATACAACTTCACGAGTTTCGCGGATGTCTATTACACATATTCTTCCTCCTGTTCTCAGATCCATTTAGCCTCCTCTTCCACCCCTTTTGATCAGTTAAGCTGAAAGTCGGCATGCAGGTTTGTTTTATAGGCAGACATACACTCCATGCAATAGCAGCAGCTCTTCAGTTTACTTTGTCTTTGCAGTTTACATACCCACAATAGTTACAGACTCGCTAAAAGGTTTAGATTGTATGTATGCAGAATACTCGAAAATTCCCTGCATCCATTTCTATCTAAACACTACAACATTTAGGTATGTCAGTTTCAATTATGGGTTCCAAGTTACGTAGGAATCGCAAGTGATGTTCTAGCGAGTGCTTCTAGGGTGGAGTAGAGCAATTTTAATTTCATCAGAAATGAACAAAGCCTTGAAAAAAAATAATAGAAATTTTTGTGAAATGATAGCCCAAGGAGTGATCTAAAAATTATTAAAAAGGACTTCAAGCCCTCGGGTACCTCCAGCCATAAATGTAAATATTGTAGCTTAAGGTTGAATAATATAAAACTACTGACCGAAGTTTGCATCTCACATACTGCACCCCATATGAATGTAATTTAACGCTATGACTCAAGCAAGTTGCTTTCTGTAACGTGATCAGGACTGCAAGCGAATAACTAGAATTTAAAATGAATATCATAAAAAAATAATTTGATATTGAGAGTGTTTCTTCAGTGCGTGAAACCAATGTCCCAATTTGCGAAATAGGGCCGATATTTCAGTGAAGGTTGTGAAGTTTTATACTCCCAGAAATCGCGTGAGTGAATTGCAAGAGGAAACATTATTTTAAATTGGGATTGCACTGATATTTCGTCAATTTTCGTAGGATATGACCGTTTCGAAACAGCTTAGTTGTGTAATTTTGTTTTTATTTCCTTATAATATATGAAAAAAAAGGACCGAGTCTATTTGAAAATATTTTTTCATAAAATTACCTCCGTCCGACCAGATTAAATCATCTAATATAAAATAGCATAAAGAAATAATAAACCTAAATGAAATATGAGTTAGTCATACTCCTCATTATTAGGACACTGTGGAGGCTGCTACTATTTATAAGCTATAAAATACAATATGAATTAAGTTCTTATTGAAAATAAATTAAATAGAATAAAAGGAATGAATGAACTTATGAAGTGAATACCAATGACACGAATTTACAATAAATAAATAAATAATAATGAGCAATGAATTCTTAATAAGACTGGGGTGAAACTGATTAGAAGAATACAATATAAAATATAAAAAATAATAAAATGTATTTGTTGATAGTAAAAAAAAATTACACCAATTTTTCATTTTTGCTTTGGTATAAGAAAGTCTCGTCTTGATTTATTTTCTTAAATTCATTTCATTGAATCAGATTTTATAATATTGGAATAATATTAAAACTGAAGTGCACTTTTTAAATAAAATTTTGACCTATTTATTCAATATAAAAATAATAATTTTAATAGCAGAGGAAACGTCGATAACAGGTAAAACTAATTCTCACAAAGGAAAAGTTTGATTTTTGTTGTTCCTTGTTGATCTCTACTTCATGAAATAAAAGTCTAGAAAGATCTTAATTTTTTTTTTTTGGGTGCCATCTTAATTTTTGTTTTTAAAAAAATTATATTGTATCAATTTAAAGAACAATATGTTTTCCAGCATAAATTATGTTTTTAGTTTTTGCATAAAGAATTAATAGAAAAAAATTGTGGCAAAGCCTAAACTTTTCGCTCATTATTTCTTAAAGATTATTCGGTACCTTTTTTTTCTTATCGTTATTTATCGTACGGCTAAATATATTTAAAGTCGTATAAATGTACTAATAATTTGAAGAATTACAGTTCTTCAAAAACTTTATTTTCTCAAAAATCATAGAAACGTAAAAATAAAATCTCTATAATCTGCTTCATAGAACATCCACTAGCCTTAATTTGAGCTGTGATAGACCTATGTTCGTTTGATAATTCCAAAAAGAAATTTCATAAAATGTCGATTATTTTGGGGAAAAAAAAAATGGTTTATGATAAGTTATATCTTAGGAACAATTATACATACTTATGTCTATTAGTACTCGGACTAAAGCTAGGTTAATGTAGCATAAAGTAGTTTCTAATGATAATCCTCCTTTGCAGCAATGTCTATGAAACATGCCATGATAAATTCACAAAATGATAATTTCTCGTTTTTATATAAAAAAATAAATACAAATAAATTGGTTTTTGAATGACCAATCTCGGGAACTATTGAACGTGAAGTATTCTGTTTTAGCAAATTTATGCAACTTTAAATAAGCTCTATTAATTCTGTCATGCAGTAATTAGCTTTAAAGATAATGAGCACTAAATAAAAAATGAGAAACTTTAATACTTTTCAGTTATTTGTAACCATTGTAAAATTCCTTGGTTATTTATAAAACTGAAATTTAAACATAATCTTTTTCAGCACGAAATTTTTCGTAAATTAATATAATCCAATTTTTTATGATTAAAAAGAATCAAGATGGTGGCTAATAAAACCGCTTCGATTTTTCTAGAATTTAGTATGTGAAGAAGATATGAATAATAAACACAAACTTTAAACCTCGTCTTTGTGAAAATTAGCTCTATCCAAATTTGTATCACGTATACTATACGACTTTGGGGACTTAACATTTATAGATATCATGCTAATTTTTGAAAAAAAAATGTGTATATCTATTGATTATGACATTTTCTGCAACTATTAACTTATGACTATTAAAAAACTAGTAATTTAAAAAAAAATCCATGAATAATTTAAACTTTAAATCGCAGCACTTAAACAAAATCATGCAAATTTAATTAAAGAGGTATATTAAAAAATATGTAAAGCTAAATATATTTACATAATCAGTGTATCATAATTTTTAAGATTAGAAAATTGGTTTGCAAACCCACTAATCATTCCTGTCATATAATTGCATCTTAAATTATCCTATTCATATGAATAAAATTCACATTAAGTGTTTATTTTACAATTTAAGTATAGATTAAATCTATATAAATAAAACAGTAATGGTGGTTTGTTAGTTATCCAAGATCTCCAAAAGTTCTTCACCGATTTACACGCTGTTTTTTCAAAGTGTTCCGTTTTGCCTAGGGGAGGTTCTTAGCTTTTGGAATCCTGAATTTTTGTATCTATTAGAAAAAATTAATGAACAATACTGACCTTTATTGGTGCAGAACTCAAAAAGTATACAGCTTTTTAAGGTTAATATATATCAATCGTTTTGATTATGTCTGAAAA
>NW_027111379.1:229780-244838 GCF_000696795.3 Halyomorpha halys | reverse complement strand
AAATTAAATTAATTTTTACCATCGTCTGAAACCCTTAAACGCCATTTTTAATAGAAAATTAAAAAGAATTCGATTATTTATTTTCTACGGGTGTCTATTGTTGATAATGATATAGTCCTTCATAACTCCTCTGCATTTTACCCAAATCCTTTATTACTACAGCCGTTGAAAAGGCAGAGTGTCTCCTACTTCAACTCATATTAACACTACTTCAACTTAATGTTCTTATAAGGACGAAAAAGTTGTTTCAAATAAAGAAAATAATTTTGAACGTTTTATTTTATATCTTCAATTCTAATTTCTTTAATTAGGTCTGTTTTATACCATCTGACGTGGTTTAACCACTCCTAAGTTTCATGAAAATTAGTTAATTCATGTTGAAGTTATAATCGGTTTTTTTTTTCTCTATTTTTTAAAAGAAATTAAAGGCTAAAATATTGTGCAAAACAATTTATTTTGCTCCAAATAAGTTCAGTGTTAGTATAAATTATATGTCAAAGTTATTGGGAATTGAGAGTTTAAACCTGAAATTAATTTTTTAAATTCTTAAACCAAATTCGATAGTACGATTCTACTATGTTAGTCTTCAGAATGTCATGACACATTTATAACACTATTATTTACAAGTAGATATACAGGATATTCCAGGATTAAGCGTTCTAACTGAAAATATGAATTGAGAATCTCAAAACAAAAAACAATTCTTTATGAAGGTATGTCTGTTAATAATTTTTTAATGAGATATTCATGTCTTGAAGATTTTCGTTTATATGTATAATTTAGGTTATAATAAATAAATTACTATGTGTTACAAAAACTTTATTTGTGAAATGCTAACATTCTGCTGAGCATCATTCATATTGAATGTTGTTCAAAGTGATAACCTTTAGCTTCCAGACAAGCTCGGTATCTTATATATACAAAATATGAATTATTATTTCACAATTTTTAGGTATTGTTCATCGTAAAGAATTAATATCATTGACCAATCTTGCAATGACTTTTAGTTTAATGTCACCTAAAACAAAACAAAAAAATGAGTGATGTAATATCTGGAGAGAATCCATATCATTCATTGCTATATAAATATGAATATAAAGAAAAACTATGGAATCTTTAAAACCCCTAAAGATTTCCAAATTTAAAATGTAACCTATAGTAAGTAATAACCTATAGTAAAATAAGTAAAATAAAGAATGATTTAAATTATGGAACTGTTTTCAGATGTCTAATAAAATAATAAGGTTATAAAAAAGAATTAAAATAAAATGGGCCTTATTTGGGCCACTTATCGTATACATGTCCGTTTTTAGTTCTTAAATGTTTTCTTTCTTAATGCATGACTATCAAGATAAAAGATATATATCTTGTAAAAATGAAAAAAGAAGTGTACATGCTTTGCCGTCTTCATTTTTTTTTTACCGGTACAAGCGAGGACCTGTTTCAACTCGTCCATTTGGCATTTTGTCTTTTCCTCTGTTAAACAATTTTTTTTAAAAATATTCCTTGACGTCCAAAAAATGACGTATACGTATTTCATCAGTATATTTTTTCCAATTCGCGACCAAATACGCGTTATTAGATTTTCTTCACATTCTATATGAATATTCCTCAAATTTTAAGCGACGCACAGTTGGATCTAGCAGATCTGACACATGCATATATATATAATCTACCATTATATATGCTTGGAGGAAGGAGTGTAATGAGGAAAGTAAGCTGGTAGAAAAAGTGAGGCCAAAAAAGACGGGCCTTATGTTCCTTTTAGGGGCGTGGTATAGGAGTGGGGAAAGAGTACTAACCGATGTACTAATCGATGCCTTCCTTCTGTTTCAGTTTAGATTACAATGGTTGACATTCCTAATAACGTAAACCTTTCTTTTCGTGGACGTGGTCTATTTGGCTTTACCTTTGATCTGAAGGAGAGGGGCCATGTTACAAAGAGAAAACCCAAATTTTTGTTTTGGGCTCACAAGTTTATAAATCTGTAAACCTTGATTAAGTCGATAAATTGTTACCTAATTAATTATACTTATTAATTAATAAAATAAAATAATTGATATCCAAGTCTCAAACACTCTTTGTTATTGCTTAAATGTCCAACGTTTTGGTCAACTATCCTATCCTGGCTATCCTCAAGGACAATCTATTATACCTGAACAGCTTTTATTATACGTTAATTTAGAAAAAAACAACAGTATTATTAATAAATTAAAAAAAAAAAATTAAAATCTGTTTCGCTACAATCCATGATGGGTCAGGGGTTCAGTACTATGTAAAGAACGGTTGCGCAAGGAGATGATTTGGTCAGAATCAAGCTCGGGCGCCAGATTTTTACCCAATTTAAGAGGCTGGGTGGACCCCAGGAGGGCTCCAGAACCCACAGGAGTCGTCTCACGGCTACAGTGTAACAGAAAATAATTATCTGCCCAGCCGGATTCGAACTCGGATCCTTGGAGGTGATAGCCACGTGCTTTACCCCGTGGTTACCGCGCTCCACTAATAAATTAGCATACCTTAAATATATATTTACACCTCACGTCCAACAATTGAAAAATATTTTGAGGTATTCTATCAAGCTCAATAAATATAGCAAAATGAACCTGAAACAATAAAACAAAGGGAATCATATTAATTTATTAATAATCTTACCTTATTTTATGTTTAATTACGTATTGTCAAACGTATTAACTTTTTCACGGTTAGTACGAAAGTATTGATTGATAGATACCTTTATAACATAAACCGAATCATATGGCCTTATTGTTGTTAACATGGTGTTCGATTTCATTCAAATTTGGCGCTAATTTTTCTTAAATTTAGTGGAAAATGAGGTATTCTTTCGGATTATCATTATTAATTTTCAAAGTCATGAGAAAATATAATGTTCGATTTTCTTCAAATTCGATATAAACATTCATTGGTTAAATTTTAAATGATGCAATGATGGCTTTAGAACAGTTTAAATTTTTTTGATATATTTTTTTGGCTTACAAGATCACAAACAACAGGTGAACAAATATTAAAAATTGTTAAACAATGTTCTAGCAACAAGAATGGAAAAAGAAATGTGTAAATGCATCCATTATGGACAATTTTACTATTGAGATTGGCAAATATGTGAAATGTATTACTGGCATAAATATAATATATGTCTAAAATATATATTATGTCACTCTTAGAAGACCCAGTAAAAATACAAAATTCTTTAATTTTAATTCATTTCAATTTATACTGAATCGCAAGCATTATATAAATATTGATAAGGACTTTTTTTTATTATAGCTTTAACATTTAAAAATTTTTTCCTCCAGAGTCTAAATCCATATACCAAAAATACTCTTAACTTGTCACGCTCAATAGAGCCAGGATACCACATAATAATATGATTTTAGAGTAATTAATTATTAACTCTTGAGTATCTTTTAACTCGATTATTAAGTTGTTTCCCAATATCTTTGGTAGTTTTGGGCTCACTTTGGAATCAAATTCCATTTTATAATATTTTTTTTGTTTTAATTTTGACCCAGTCGGCGAGAGTTTTGAATATCGCACTTTTTTTATTATATTTCATGCAGTGACACGGACGAGAAAAAAATGAAAATATTTTTATAGTCAATAAAAAAATAAAGGAATTTTTTATCGACTACATACCACAATGAACGTATGGAGTTTAAATGCGAAAGAAGAAAATGATTGTTGAAATAAGAAGAATAGACGCAAACGGATAATTTTATTAATCAATTCATCATAAATAAACCTAATTTTGCGGTCATATATAATTAAAAAATTCTGCAGGAAAAGATGCATTATACAATAGATTTATTAGATATGACTATTATGTAATAGAGATGGAAATCTTAGTTTAACTTATCCGTTGGTTCGTGTTATGTGCGATTACTCCTCGAGCGCCTAACTCGATAAATCATTCAATTTAATTTCATATGAAAAAAACTACTAATTAAAAAAAAATTATTTAAATATTCAAATTAATATTTCTCACAAATTTGTTTGTAAATTTTATATTTAAAATAAAATTTTAATTGTTACGATTCTGCTCGAGCATGATTGTTAAAAAAGATTTTTAAATCTGAATACTTCAGTTTTAAGGTCTCTTTTATAATGGCCTGTTCGCTAAAACTTTGGAGAGAATGGATCAAATTAGGTTTGTATTTTAAAAAGTTATCTTATTTATCTAAATTATTATATTTTAATTTTTAATGATAATTGAGCGCCAAAATACAAAGTATAATAAGAAGCTGCTAAAAAGCAGTATTAGAAACTTCATAAGAAATGCACCTACGTTTATCTGCACCAAACTCGTGGGCAATCTTCTTTTCCAGCAAATGAATTTGCACTTACACAATCATAACGACTAAAGCTAGCATGATAAGAGCTAATATTACTTGTAATATCACGCAAAATCGAACATGTTCGATTTCCTTCAAATTTGGCGCCAATGTTTCTTAAATTTAGTGGAAAATGAGCTATTCTTTCGGATTATCATTATTAATTTTCAAAGTGCCGAGGAAATGTATTATTCGATTTTCTTCAAATTTGGCGCTAATGTTTCTTAAATTTAGTGGAAAATGACTTATTATTTGACATTATCATTATTCATTTTCAAAGTCACGAGAAAATAGTTTGATTTTCTTCAAATTCGATATAAACATTCATTGATTAAATTTTAAATGATGCAAAGATGGCTGTAAATTAATTCGTACAGTAAAAAACCAAATGAATTATATGTTTTTTTAGAACAGTTTAAATTATTTAGATATTTTTTTTGCTTACAAGATAACCGGGTGAAAATTTTTTTTATGATCCATTATGCACAATTTTACTAATGAGATTGGTAAATATGTGAAATGTATTACTGGCATAAACATAATATATGTCTCTTAGAAGGCCCGGTAAAAATACAAAATTCTTTAATTTTAATTCAGTTCAATTTATGCTTGATCACAAGAAACATATAAATATCGATAAGGACTTTTTTTTTATTATAGCTTTAACATTTTAAGAAAATCTACCTCCAGAGCCTAAATCCATATACCAAAAATAATCTTAGCTTAAAGGTGTGAAATATATTAGTTAGTCACGCTCAATAGAGCCAATATACCACATGATAATATGATTTTAAAGGAATTATTAATTAACTCTTGAGTATCTTTTAACTCGATTATTAAGTTTTATCCAATATCTTTGGAAGTTTTGGGCTTACTTTGAAATCAAATTCCATTTTATAATATTTTTTTGTTTTACTTTTGTTTTACAGTTGGCGGGAGTTTTAGATATCGCACTTTTTTAAATTATATTTCATGCAGTGACACGGACAACAAAGATAAAAAAATCTGATTTTAAATTTATTCGTGAGGTGTTATTTAGTAGTGATTTCTTCACTTCATCAGTTTTAGTAGTTTCCATGAAAAACCTTAAATTTCAAGAAAATAAGGTTCTTAGATTAGTAATTTGTTTTGGGAAATGAAATGTTGGGTAACTATTTTACGTTTTGAGAAAAATAATATGAAAATTTAAAAAAAAAAATAAGAAGGTTTTGAAATTATAGTTTTTACATATTTACTACAAAATTGACTCAATTTGAGAGTATTAATTCTGTAATTAATCCATTTATTTATAAGTGTGATTATTATTCACTACTATAAATCTTTTTAAAATACTGCGATAAATAAAGTTAGACTAGCTAATAAAATACTTTGTTTTGGAATGTACTGAGTCTATCATTATCTTTGTATTTGTAAAATACTCATGTATATACTTTACTATGGTTTGTTACCTCAGTATTTGTCTATTCCATTAGCCATTAGGGTTGTAGTATTTTAGCTTATCGGAGATTACAACGAACTCCTAAATGGACCGTAAGCGTGTTATCCGATCATGTTTTAAAATATTAAATCCATTTGTCAATACATAGATTGAAAATTATTATTATTCATTATTTAGCTTTGATGAGACTAGGTAAAGAATTAATTATCTATTTAATGAGTTGTCGTGAATAACTTTTCCATATAAATTACTTTATTTTAATATATCAGTTTATATTATATATTATATATGCAACGTTTCGAGGTCATCGTCTAATACTAGGCACTCTACAATACACATAGACACATATCAGATTAATCTTAAGTATATAAAAGTCACAATAATAATTATTGATGTATGTTTGTTTTCAAATTAAGTAATCAATACAATTTGATATCTAAATTAAAACGTTATGTTAACAAGACTAATTAAAAAAGACTAACCCACAATAAAAGTTTGCTGATAATTAAATGTAGAAAAATCTCCTAAAAAAAAGAATAAGAAAAGTGGTAATATGAGAAAGAATACCTTATTTCCTTGGTGATTAGTAACACTGATGGTATATTGATTATTTTCTAATCATCATTATTAATTATTTCTGGCTCTGCCTTACTCCATTACTCCTTCTTCAAATAAATATACTTTTTTCTAACAAAAATTACATAAAAACGAGAGAAAAAAGCATTTATCAGATGCTGGGAAAATTTTGAAAATTGTGGTGTTCTACATATTGTAGTTACCATAGTAACCTCCATGTTATATCAATTCAGTTCATCTTCCTCCCTTAAAGTGGCCACTGATGACTATTCCACTTTGCAATAAATAATGCAGGTAATCAAGTACCAAAAAATAAATAAATAAATAAATAAAGAATGATTCATTGGTGAAACTTTGTATAAACATATCATTCATTATGACAATGAAGAATCACAAGATTCAATTCCTGCAGTGAAGTGAATGTGTTTTTTGTGGGAGGAAGGGAACTAATGTACTTATTTATTTTTTTTTTAATGAAATATTAGTTTTGGTACGAGTAATGCATGTTTCTTGAGTTTTTCCCCCTGAAATTAATAGAAACAAAAGAAATACCAAATAACCACCTCAAAAAGAAAAATATGTTAAAATAAATAGGCACATATTTCTGTTATTTTACCCTGGTATGCTGGCATTAAGTGAAGTGATTATTAGAGGCTCTGTTTATGCTTGGTTGGTTTGGTTTACAAGTAGTAATCCCTTGGCTAAATTGTTAAATGGGTCCGAAACGTTTTATCTAATATATTAAAATAAATTAATTTATAAGAAAGATTATTCACTGCAACTGATTAAATATATGCAAACTCATCCAGTAATAAACCTATAATAATTATCCATTTTATTTAGTCTGGTAGTTTTATTGTAGAGGTTTATACTTAACTATATGTAAAGGTTTATTGTAAGCATACTTACAACAGATATTGATTAAAAATTAATATAATTTAAATATTTGTTTAAAACGGTTTGTGGCTTACGATATAATAATTGAATGAATTATTAAGTTGTGGTACTGATTCGATATGAAATTTGATGCTCTTTCAATTTTTTATATCACAACTGGTTTTGAAGAATCCACCGTCATTATTTGGAACTATAGGTGAAAAAAAATACTTATTCCGTTATTTTATTAAATTAATTCGCTAATTAGTAAGAGCTTTAAGACCGGTAGGAAAGCATTTCTGTGTTAAGTGTTATGGGAACTAGTTTTTAAAATTAATTGTTGGTTTTATACATCGGGCTCCTCTTTCTTCATTAACCGTACTCTCCGATTGATTTCTCCTTAAATAATTATAAAGATACTTAATACAGTTAATTTATCACATTAAAATAGTATTAGTAAAACTAATTAACATTGATAATTGATATTTAAAATCTGCGGTATCAAGTTGGCATCACATAACTTTTACTTGCCAAAACAATTGGTATTTTAGAATTCTGAAAATATCATATATCATTTTTTTCTTGTCAATAATACAACAGTTTATCGATACAGGGCTTCGTGGATAAGATCGGGCGATCTCAGATTATTCCGAGTCGATCACAATGTTTCTACTTACTATATATTCTATGTATCGTTAAGTGAAGTAATTAGCGTTTTTTTTTTTAATTGGCATGAACTTTACCGAAAGCACTATAAATCCTCTGGGTATTTGATTGTATTATAATATCTATTAAAATATTTTTTGGATAGAATAGTGGAAAATTTATTATTTTATGTTTGTATTGATTCAATAGTTGATCTGTAATCACTATCAATTAACTTCATTTCAGTTCAACAAGGAGTTTGTTGAAATCAAAATATCTCTCGATTTAATGGTCTACAAACAGTTATGAGAGCTTTATGAGTTGTCAGTTATCAATTAGTGTTAAAGATACTTACAGATCGTACCCAAGACCGTTACTGGTTTGAAACGATTAATCATACAAATTAAATTCTTGCTAGTTGATGACTCCGGAAAATGACAAGGAGAGATTAATTGTTTAGAAGGATATGTGTTTAGGATGTCAGTGATCCCGTGGTCAGTGTCCTCAGGGAGAAGAGTACTGTTAGCGGACCAGAAAATAGCTGTACTTAAATAACAGTCGCAGTTGGGGGTGTATGTCCACGCAAGCCTAACAAGTTAAGTCAGGATAAAATAAAAATTAATTTATTTGAAATATAAATAAAATAATAATAATTGAAAAGACAATTCGTATTTATTATTTATTCATTCACTGATTTGTTGATGAATATTACAATCTGCCACAATTTTGGGCAATAAGTAATAGTGAAAAGTGATCATATTTGTACTAAAATTTTAAAAAATAAAAAATAAATACATGGAAAAAAAAATTACACAAAATCTCTATATGTGAAAAAAAGATGAACAAAATGAACATTATAAAAATATGTATAATAAGAAATAAGGATAAAACAAAATAAGTAAAAAGAGTGGCATGCCTCATGATAACGGGTGCCATAAGCCCTACTCCTGCAGCGATGGAGGTTCTTTTAAACATACCACCACTGCACGTAGAGATTGAGGCTTAAGCTCTTAGTTCCGCATATAGGTTTGGGAAATTAGGAACGAACTCCCATTCCCTAACCTATGAGGGACATGGAAGACTGTTCAGGAGGATCAATGAAGACGGGATCTGCTATGCACTCTGATCATCAGGTGAAGAAGTATAGGAACACTTACTATAGTGTATGGATTGAAGGGTCTACCCCACACTGGGTAAACTGACAGATCCTTAATCGAACAAGGATTTGAAGGAGAAATATGGAGGATGGATAAGTCTAATCAAGGCATATCCATCTCGTTAGGAAAGCAAACCACAGTATTCCAGCCTGAGGTGTTTGCAATAAATGTCTGTGCCCAGAATTTAATAAAAGAGGGTACGAGAGATAGGCTAATTACGATTTTTACGGATAATCAGGCAGCCATTTATTCGCTGGGTAATTATGTAACCCGTTCCAAATTGGTAGAGGAGTGTAAGGGTAACTTGAACCCTCTCTTCTTGGTTAACAAGGTGCGGGTGGAATGGGTGCCTGGACGCAAAGGCATGAACAGTAATGAGCAAGCGAACTACCTAGCAAGGAATGAGTCTGGGTCCGCTCCATTTATACCTGACCTTTTACGATGAGTGACAGGTCTATACACGGAACACTGTCAGCTGAATAAGCAACTCTATAACATTCGATTGATAGAGTCCCCTATCTGTAGTTTCTGCAGGAAGGATGAAAAGACTGCCTACCACATCATTTGTAGATGTGATGTAGTACCAATAACACGATTCCTCATCTTCGGTAAGGATCGTATTTTGGACCCCAAACTTTGGATCCTTACACAGTGTCCAGATTTGCAAAGGCAATTGGCCTGTTTTGAACAGAGGAGGGGTGAGTACCCCACTTATCAGAGGTACCAGCCTGGTGGCTTCAGAAAGCAGGGCTCTTGAAGATCCCGGCGCAGTCCTCTCACCAATGGTAATGAGCCAGTGGAGGCTGACTAAGAGCGCTAAAGCCGCGAACACTCTACATGAGCGGAGCATCTGGTTTATTTTACAATATGTTTCCCGGCCACTCCCGTTTCAACATTCGAGGTTGATAATGAGGATGAGTGGAACTGGATAAGGATTGAACCAAAGGATTAGGATTATTAGAAAGGTTAATATATATAATTTTGAGAATTTGGTTGGTATGAGGTCCAGGACAAAAAGTGACGGTGATCACATTAGAAGTAGAAATTGCATTCGAGCAACCTCTGAACTATTTTTCTTTCCAATATCCGCAATATCTAATATCTTTATACGGGGTAGAGGCATAATATTTAACCAAATCTGCAACTTGTTTTATAACATTAAAGTCTCGTAGAGGTATATTGATTTCGTACGTAATTACACTAAAGATAATTTTGCTACACGACAAATAATTCTGGCTTAATTTTTCAAAAATTAAAAATTTATCTCTCGGTTGGTACCTGTCTCAATCTCGAAGCATATATCTTCTATAACCATCTTAATATATTAAACGTAACAATATAATAATTAAAGTGTACCGTTCCAATAATCCATTAGCGTCAGACAACCAAGTAACAACCTTCAATGGACCCCTCACCTAACCTTATAATGCCAAACGACAATCCAAGGTATCATTAACACCCAGATATACATATAGCATTCCTCCTATATGTTTGTACCAGATATTCAATAACACCATTGTAGGAGGGTATGAAAAAAAAAAAAAAAAAATTAAAGTGTAATTAATAAGTGAATATTTTTTAAAATGACTTATCGGGGTCGCTATTTTCACCTTTATTTCTTATATCCGTTATAAATAAAAAAAGCTAATTTACTTTTACTCTTTAATATACTTTTATTCAAAGAGATCAAATTACAATATAATAATAATTATAATAAACGCTTAGCAAACCCGAAGGTTCGATGCCGATTTACGCCAGTGACGCCCTTCCAAATTCAAGCCTGCTAAATCAATCATAACGCAATACCCAATCTTAAAAAAAAAAAACCATCTTCGTTTCTGTTTACTCCACGGATGGTTACCCGTCGGGTCATTATTAACATTTTAAGATCAGATGTTTTTCGTGAGTAGCAAAATTACTATGCCTCCTGCAATTTAGTTATTAATTTTTAAGAGATTTACTTTTAGAGGAGGCGATGGTTGATTCTCAGCAGGGGGTACTCTACTTTTACTTTTAAGGAGAATTGGGTTATGCCATTCCTCTGGTTGTTGGGGAGGTAGCAGTGCTACTGTCATCGAATATAAACGATTCATTTCATCATTAATGTACATAGAATGCAATTGAGTTTTACAAGGAACTATTTTTTTCTTTTGTCAATCCAATTAGGAACATGAGATTGATTACAAGATTTATAAATGAAAATTTGTGCTTGAAAGACAGGACTTTTTTTTCAATAAATAAAATTACAATAAAAAACAAATAAAGAAATAATAAATCAAATATTGACGTTTGTACTTTCAAATAAATTTACATATAATGTAATTAAATTTTACGATAAAATGTAATTTGTTCGGTTTCATCTGTTAATTTCAATTTATATGCATATCAGCTGATTTCCATTTTCCATTTGATTTTTCAATTACTTTTTATGGTGTCCAAGGAGTGTATTGGCTAACGGTTGATAAATGGTTGTATTTTAATTGTATAAAACAAACAAGTTACCCTCAAAATGTTTCATCAAAATTTTATAATTTAATTTGTGATTTTATGGTTTCATAATTTTCATTTTTTATATTTCATAAATGTTTTCCTCAAAAATTATAACGGCTTAAGTTTTACATAATTTTATATTTCTATTCATTAGTTTATATTATAAAATTTAATCGACTTTTATTATTTTTTTTTTTTTTTACCAAGACATGAATATCGGTTTATTATTGTTTTTTTAGTGTTCTCCAGCCTGTGTATGCCGAAGTGATTTAATATTAATATGGTGTGCAGGTGGTATAATGAAATAAATCTATTACGGCCTCGTATTTTAGGTTATTACGTGGGTCGTACGTTTTTTATTAGTAGTGCCAAATTGATATTATTACCCTGGTGCAGTAGTAAATCCAGTGTTTTGTCGTTTTAAGGAATAATGTGGATAAAAAGGGCCACTTATCACAAATATCATCCAATACATTTTAAACCAAATTAAAATAGCTATAGTATAATACCGAGTAGATAAAGCATTACGTTATCGGTTCCAGTGTTGCCCTTTTTGTTTACGTTGAGGTCAGTCTAAGACCGGTATGGAGAGGCAGTGGTTAGTGCTCCTTCGTTTGGTCTTAGTGACTCTACTTCATATCATCACCTACTGTTACTGGTATCTCTACACCAAGCTCTACGGTCAGTACTTGTAAACAAGTTTCTATTTTCTTGTTTTTTAAAGATATTTGTTGTCATAAGGTTAATCTTATATGTAACATATTTTCTAATCCTTATTTAATAGTTTAAACACTCAGATATTTCTACACTTACATTCAGAACAATGTGTTCTGTGTCATGTACCTATGAATTTTCGGGGAAGTAGACAAAATCCAAAATTTCCCAACTTCACTCGGCTTGGAGATTATTCCCTAAAAATTGCCTTTACAAATTTAGTAAAACTGAGCTCTCTAAGTAGCGTTTATAAACTTTTTGGAGAATATTATCTCTTTAGGAATTTTTTTTTCTGTAGAATTTTTTTTTTTGAAAAATAATAATACAATTTAATAATAATCTGCCACGATGTAAATTAGAATTTGCGTTCTTTGTGTTCATTTATACCGTATATATAGAAAAAAGAGGAACGAAGAAAAATGTATTTCATAACAATAGTACTCCAAAATTAAATAATAAATAATTACAAACAAAAATATAAATCTATATAATAAAAACTGACTAAATATAACGAAAAAAATATATTGAACCAAAAAAATTAAAATAAATAAATTTGAGTAAAAATTAGAAGAGAGACTTAACCTCCTTCTTTTCCTTCTGTAACGACGTTTCTGACGTCAAGATAAGAAAGTATTAACACATAAATAAAAAAGTAAATTTTACTTTATAGACATATTTTTAATCTTAATGTATAATTACGTTGCTGTGTTAATAAAAACAAAGTTACAATAATTCCGAACAATATCAAAGGTTTATTGTTTTTATTTTATTTTTAATTATAAACTATTGTAATGAAATTTTTACTTTTAATTTACGAATATTGCTGAAAACAAATTTAATAATAATTTTTCGCTATTTAAAGAATTAAACTTTAATCACGGAAAAATGAAGAAAACAATTTGAGAAAAATAAACTTTTCACAGTCAAATCAATAAAAGTGATGGTTTCTTTCAATTTACAATATATTTCAGAGATGATTAAATTAATTGAGAAATATTCTATCAAAAGTGAATGTATCCACTTCTTTAAACAAATTGTTTAAAAATCATTATGGAAGTATCTTATGTAAATAAGTTTATTTATTTTGAAATATGACGTAGATTTGTAACACCACTATGGAAATGGAAATATTTAGATTTTGGTATAGGGTTAGGGTAGGAAACTCAAGTATTTATTCAATTAAAAATTGTAAGGTTAATTTAATTTTTTTAAAAATACAAAACAAATCACATTTATTTTAACATTGAATTATTTGTTTTTCACTCCAATATTTGTAAATAACAGCTCTAAGTAAATGTTATTCTGTGGCGGGTAAGACAACTTTTAGGGCTTATGTACAATGCAATAATTTTTCCTTTGATTTTCTCTTAAAAATTTACGTAATGCCAACAAATGATTAATTTCTACCATTGAGGGGAGTTCTTCCAAAAGTTAATAAATATATTTTCTCCTCGAAATTTTAGTTGTTTTTTTTTTGAAAAATTTAAATGCTATAACAATAAAAGATTTATTGAGTTAAACTAAAAACTTAAATTTTCCTTTGTTAAATAGCTTTATCTAATCTACATCAAACGCTTTTCTAAAAATGTTCCAATAGTTTTATACTGAATTAAAATTTTCTTTTTCTAAAGGTGTCATAATGTTTTCACTGAAAACTAAACTTATGTAATTTGAAGTGGCTTTACTCGAATGTGTAAGAAGCTTCAAATTAACATCAATTTTTACAATTTAAAAAAAAAATAACAAAAAGCAGATAATAATTTTGTGTTTACGCCATTTTAAAATTTTATCTCTCTAATTTCAATCACTTGAAAAAAATGTTTTACCTTAGAAAAATGTTACCACTTTTTGGAAAAATACTGATGATTACTTTATAAATAATTTTATATTTTATTTTTTGTTATTAAAAGGCAATTAATGTAATTTTCTGCTTGTTTCTGTCTCGGTAATTAACTATCTTACTTCAATTCTTTATTTTATCAATGTTACATCAATAAAATAGATTTTTCGACGTTTTGGACGGTCCATCTTAAGGTGCTAATTGTACATGTAGTTAAAATTGTTTTAGAAAAAATTGAAGTATAAAGTTTTGAAAAATGTCAAAAAATGTTATTACAATGGATTCTTCATGTTTTCAATTATTATTTTCACGATTAATTCAATAATGAATAATTGTTTGCTTGTCATTTTCGTGTAATTTATAATGCAAATTGATTATTAAAAACTGTTACGAAATCATACTTTTTAAATTTTATAGTTAATTATTTTGACAACACTGTGCATTGTCTCTAATTTAATTGTTTACCATAAAGTGAATATAATTTCTGGGTTGGTATAATTTTTACATGTTCAATTTATCCCTGAGAAATAATTTGAAAAAAATAATTAATCAAAGCTCTGAGAACAAGTGTCATGATTCGACTGACAAAATAAAATGTGAAAATCTCCGTGTACTAACGGTGAAATACACTTGAGGGTGACTTATATTAGGACTTAACTGAATTGATGGTTATAATGATCAGGTATTAATCATCACGGATAACTTTGTTTTATTTATTCAATTTTAACTTATTTATATGTTTGTAGTTTATTTTTAACTTATTTATTTGTTTTAAACTTATTTATCTGTTTTTAATTTATTTTTAACTTATTTATTTATTTTAAACTTATTTATCTGTTTGTAATTTATTTATTTGTTTTAAACTTATTTATCTGTTTGTAATTTATTTATCTGTTTATAAGTTATTTATTTGTTTTAAACTTATTTATCTATTTGTAATTTATTTATTTGTTTTAAAATTATTTATCTGTTT
>NW_027111379.1:217727-229632 GCF_000696795.3 Halyomorpha halys | reverse complement strand
TTTGTAATTTATTTATTTGTTTTAAATTTATTTATCTGTTTGTAATTGATTTTTAACTTATTTATCTGTTTGTAATTTATTTTTATCTTATTTATCAGTTTATTTATTTTAAACTTATTTATTAGTTTTAAACTTATTTATCTGTTTGTAATTAATTTATTAGTTTTAAGCTTATTTTATATGTTTGTAATTTATTTTTAACTTATTTGTTAGTTGTAAACTTATTCATAGGTTTCTAAATTATTTATCTGTTTAGTTATTTTTAACATATTTGTTAACACTGACTGTATTGCCATATTTAGTTATAATTAAAAAATGGAAAAATTACAGTATCTTTGTTAATTACTTCATATTATTATCCCTAATACTGATAAATGGGCTGTGTATTGTAGTAAACAAATACATACGGGCGTTTCTTAAATAAAGAATTTTTCTCTTATCATTATTGTTAAGTTGTTAATATGTATCATATTTTCTAATCCTTATTTAATAGCTTAAACACTCAGATACTTCTACACTTATATTTAGGAAAATGTGTTCTGGGACATATAACTATGAATTTTCGGGGAAGGAGACAAAATCCAAAATTTCCCAACTTCACTCGGTTTGGAGTATATTCCCTAAAAATTGCCTTTTACATTTGTAAAACTGAGCTCTGTAAGTAGCGTTTATAAACTTTTTGGAGAATATTACCTCTTAAGGAATTTAAGTGATAATATCTTTATTAATTATCTAAAAAAAAAAAAATAGTGATAGAGCTAATTATGTCTGCTAGATAATAACCAACTGGCCTCTATGGTGTAGAAAAACAAAAATTGAAACAAAAAGAAAAAATAACATCCTATTCTTCAGCGGTCTTTACTAGCTAAATAGGTAATATTAGGTAATCTTTAATCACATTTCATTTGACAGATTGCATTTGTAAATATCAAACCGCATTGTTAATTTACTACTTCACAGAAATATTGATCATTGAGAAAGATGAGCATTGTCATATATAAAACCACTTCGGAAAATAAATTATTAGATGTAATGTCAATTCAGTTTATACTTCAGATTACAAAACACTCGATTTCCGATTTTTTTTATAGTTAACTTTTGCTCTTTCGTTAATATGTGTTTAGGCTCTACCTCATAGGTTTATTAAAATCATTTATTAGTTTTGTTGTGAATAATTAATTATACCATCAAAAACACAGAATTATTATAAAATTACAGCAAATACTATTTTAACGACGTTTTGTAAAGCCAGGTACTATTAATATACATGCTCTAGCCTCTTACCGTGTTATAAATGTAGTGTAATAACACGAGGATTTAATTTCTTTTTTCCTTTGTGCTCTGAAGATTATTTTGCCCCATTCCCATTATGGGTTGTAATGGTGCCTTGAAGCTTGCCCCCCATCCTGGTACATTGTTATTGCAGATAATTGCTTGTAATCCTAAGGATTATATTCAGTATTTCACCAAGGTCAGGCGATAGGCGTACTAAGCTAAGTAGGCTTTAATAGTTGAGGAAAAATGTTTTAATTATACTGGTCGTATAAGGGAGATTACGCGAAACAATTTTCTTTATTTACGGTTCGGTAGTTTTATTAAACTCTCTGGAAATGTTAGCGGAAAATACATCTGTTCTTGTCGATTTTGAATATTTTGTTATAATTATTGTTCTAAGTTTTTAATTTTTCACAATGCCAGAAGAGCGGTCCTTCCCCACTATATATTAAATATGTTTTATCTACTTCTATTACAAATATTTGAATTTGTTGAAATGAATAAAGAGGATAAGAAAAATAATTCATGATTGAATACAGTAGACTCTCTCTAATTCTAACTAATTAAAACCAATAGCGTAAATTGATGGAAGGGTTAAATATTAATGTGAACTCTATTTCCTTAGCCAACGCCAACTAGATGAGGATTGAATGGATGCTTGGCCACACAGGCATTAAAGGCAACGAAAGGGCACATCGCCTTGCCACAGAATTTAAGAATGATCCCATTACTCCAGATTCTATTTGCGGTGTCAGTCCCAGCATTAAAATGATTTCTGAGGGCAGGGGTAAGGTATACTGGAGGGATATCTGATTTTGTACAAAAAGATGTACAACACTTCATCATATTGACAAGAATAAATTAAGGTGAGGGACATGACAGGTGAGGGACATGACAGGTGAGGACACTGTCAGCTGAATAAGTATCTCTGTAATAAGAAATTAATAGTCACCAATCTGCAGGTTTTGCTGAGAGGATGTTCAGACTATCACATCATATGAAGATATAGGGTAGGACACGATTCCTCATTTTTGGATTAGGTCGTATCGTGGATCCCAAGATTTGCGAAACGGTTGATCCTTGCACAATACCTAAATTTGCAAAGGCATCTGGACTATTTTGAATGGAGTACAGGACGGTGAACAACAGGCCCTGAGTGGCTGCGGAGCAAACATGCCGGATTAAAAAAAAAACATATCAATTTAAAAACAAAAATTATAAGTGTACTTACATAAAAATATTTTTACAGTAATTAACCATTTCCCAGAAATTTATTTCTTAATAATTTTCCTGTGAAATAATCTTTTTAAAGATCTCTGATTGTATACGCTTCAGTAATAGAATCAAAAACTTTAAATATAATAAAAGAAAATTTAAGAGGAGAAGATGGTCGGGGGGTGTGGTCGGCAGAAAAAAAAACACAAATAAACAAAATAATTATTTATTTGTGCCGTCGTTTCAACCTGATTGTCAGGTCTTCATCAGGGCTATAAAAAAAGACAACTACCATCATTCAGAGAGAGATAAATAAATAAAATAAAATAAATAATAGAATAACAAATTTGGAAATATACATAACAATGAAATCAAAATATAAACTAGTTGATTAATAACTACGGACAAAGACAGTAGTAGATTGATAACTTACCCATTGTATCATTTCTTTATTACTCACATTTATATGTATATAAATAATAATGTTATCAATCTACTTATTTATTTATTTATTTTCTCTCTGAATGATGGTTGTTGTATTTTCGTTTTTATAGTCCTGATGAAGACCTGAAAATTAGGTCGAAACATCGGCACAAATAAATAATTCTTTTGTTTATTTGTGTTTTTTTCTGCTGACCGTACCTCCGACCATCTTCTCTTCTTATACATCTACGGTTAACTATCTTCACCTCAATACAAAAAAAAAAATTAATATGTTCTTCCCAAATCTAATTTTTCCCAGTATAAACAAGTAAAATACTTTTTAATACAGACAAGACTATCTTAAGGTGAGGGACAGGACTGAATACAGGAAACTGTCAGCTGAATAAACACATCTTTAATATATTCGCCAATATATCTATATAGTTTCTTTAATAGAGTCACCAATCCGCAGGTTCGGTTTATTATTGTTAAAATTTTTGGAGTGAGAGTAATATCTTTGGTGTTAGTGAGAATGGTCTCCAGATCGTTGAAACTTTTCCAGGTTATTTGTTAGCCATTTGAATGACAAGGCTTTGTTTGGAATAATGGAAATTGTACATTCTCAATTTTTTTTTCTGGGGGGAGGGAAGAAATGAGTATAGTAATAATAAGTAAAAATTAGTTTTTAATGTCTCCTTTTTGTTTTTGTTTTTTTTTTACATTTCAAGGCCGGTTGTACCAATGGTTGGTTGGCACCATTATAGTTTAAACTACGATTAGAGAAACCTCAGATAAAATTAATAATTATCTGTTGCACCTGAAAAGATAATCTTCAAATCAAGCAAAAACGAAGTTGTTCTGCGTTGAACTATTTTTTTATTTTAGTTTTTTTTTTTTTTTTAGATGTAGCTGTGTCAGTTTTTTTTTTTAAATCAAGACACTTTTCCAAATTTTGTATTCATTTTATTTAAACTTAAGTTATTTGAGTTTACATAGAATGGAGCATTTTGATTTATTATTGTTAACAGTTTGTTTATAATAATAATGATTTGTTCCTGCGGATAAAATTTGAAATGAATTGAAAAAATATTTAATTATTTGTTCTAATAGATTATAATTCACCGATTCAAAATTACTATAGTTTCTGGTAACTATAATGCTAGCTTAGTTGAGAGTTAGTAATGGAAAGAAAGACGGAAAATTTTGATAAAAATAGGAAAATGTAATGATTATAATAAATAGTTCATCCAATATTTTTTATTTTATTTTGGAGTCCATTAGTGCGATCAATCGACAGTTTTTCTGTCATGAAGCGACATTTATCTGTTTCAGGTAACCTTGGTAACCAGCTTAATAAAACTATAGACCAGGAACAGGTCGCTTAGTGACCGGAGTCTAACTAAACTCTTGCACAAACCTAAGTCATACAAATCTTAGTTTTATGAGGGATTGGTTTAACAATCTCTTAAAGTCACCTAATCCAAAAAAAATATGTGAAAAAATCATTTCTATCTTTTCAGGCCTCTTAGAAGTTTTTAAAATTTTAGAAATATAAACATTAAAGATAATAATAATCATATACCCGTAGCTTGCAGCAACAGGAACCATTTGACCAAATTCCAGCTCCCAAAAAATAAAAGTTTTCAGAAACGAGGATGTAAATATATTTTTGTAGTAAAAAAAAAATAGAAAAACACAGAGGTTACACAGAGCTTTCAGAGAACACTATTTTTGCATATAAAACATTAATCTATAACTGACAACGTAACATAAAACACTAAAAATCTCTATCAATTGTTCCAACCCTCAGATATCTTGTCAACAGTTGAGAAAGCATGTATTTAAAAGGAATCAGTATTTTAAAAAACTTTAAAATAAAAATACTACAATATATTCTTACTATATACTTTTGTTTTATTTACAAATGATATATGTTTAAGAATTCAGAAGTAAAATACGATTCAATCCTACAACATATCTACAATATTAATTTTTCACTTTAATAAGGGCTCATTATCTGTGCGATATAATATTAATTATAAAAACAAACCAAGGAATAAGGATTAAATAAAAGAGTGAAGTGCACGAAGTGCTTTCTAAATCTTTGGCCGCAGGGCCCAGTTAAATACAAACTTGTTTTGTTGCATTCCTCTAAGGGCGAGTGTGGTCGGGAAATCCCTGATATTCATTAAAATTCATCCAGGGTATGGAATGAGAGGCAATTAAAGCAAGGTAGATTTATCGTGAGGACAGTAAATATTTTTTTCTTATATTAAAAAACTTTTAAATCCGTTTTATTTAGGACCGGTATTATCTAAAAGATATTACTTTCAAGATGAATTTGAAATAATTTTTTTTTTCAAATAATTACGGTTAGATATTCCGTAAAAAAGTTTTCTTGGTACTTTTTTTGTTAAGTAACATCTTATCCTTAAGCTCATTAGGTTAAGGCTGAATATCCACATCCGATAACTATCGATGATAGAGTGCGATAGTTATATAGTACAGAGTGGTTATAACGCCAACCTAGTAGTACTACCAATTGTCTTGCAATGCGCGTATTCACATATACTATTTCAAGAGACTTGGTTATTTGTTCTCAAGAGACATAAAAACGTGTATTTCTTTTTAAAAAATTACAGTACATCCTATATTCCATATATAAGTTGGTGAAAGTAAAAATGAGTGGCGATACCACTTCACTGTTATAATTTCTTATAAGCAGAAGACCTTCGGGAATAAGCTACTTTTACCATAAAATATTAGATCTTCAATATCTGGATATAGTCTTAAGTATAGTGGACTCTTGCTTATCCGGACCATTTCCATAATCCGAACCACCGATGTATGTAGTTCATGTTGAAGAAGAAAATAAAAAAGAACTTCAAACAGAGGAATAAATAATTTCTAGTGTCTGCAAAAGCCATGAAGAGTAAGAAGAAATTGAAGAAAATGTGACAAAAATTATATATATTTGGAAAAATTAGATTTGGGGAGAACATATTTAATTTTTTTTTTGTTCACTTTTAAAGTTGTTGATTCTATTACTGAAGCGGATACAGCCGGAGGATTTGAAAATGATGGTTTCAAGTTCTAAACAAACGAAAAATTCAAGATTATTTCTCAAGAAAATAGTTACAAAATAAATTTCTGAGCAATGATTAATTATTGAAAACGTATTTTTTATTTAAATACATTTATAATTTTTGTTTTTTAATTGATTTGTTACTTATCAAGTAACCCTTTCCCCTCCCCCTTTTTGGTAATCGAAATGCTCTGTTTTTTTGTTTTAATCCTGCATGTGTGTACCACGATGAATTCTTTACTCTGTCCAAAACAGGTCAGATGTCTTTCCAAAACTTTGGATCCACGATACGAGGTTGCCTTAAACATAATCAGTCTAATTTTCTAACGCTAACAAGGTGTACAAACAGTAGTTTTGTGGTCGGTTAGTATTATTAACTATATTATACTAACTATCATACCTAATGTAATGCTTAATAGTTGGTCTTTTGTATGAGGTGAAGATGATCAGTGGTGCGGTTACCAAAGATACAAAATTTGTTTATTTTTGGTAATGTTTTGACTTGAATTTCAAGACTTTATCTGGGATAAAAAAAAAAAAGAAAGAGATTACAACCTTATTCAAGAGAAATATAAAACGTAAATGATATTAGAAATAGACATAATAATAAATTATTTCTACTATTAATTTATTGTTAAGTATATTTCTAAGTTTGTTTTTTGTTATTTTTATGTTTATCTGTATCCAAGCTGTTATATGTTTTTTAAAGCCCTAATGAAGGCCTGAAATTCAAGATAAAACGTCGGCACAAATAAATAAGTTTGTCGTTTCCCGAAGTTAGCTTTCACGACCCATCCTTAACTGACCTCACCACGTATGACAGATGTTTGCTCTCAGTGAATAATCCGTTAATCGTATCTGAGTGATTTACATAACTATCATAAGCCTTATTTGGACATCTAGATTTGAGCTTTGGTGTTCCACTAAAACCATCGAATTCCACCTGTATGGAGTCCTTACAATCCAAAATCTTTCGTAAAATCCTCATTAGTCCTTACTTAGTTACAAATAAAATTATCCATAATGAAGTGGGGTCACTATGGATGATTTTAGTTGCTGATTTGAGTATAATATGGTTTCAATCCTTCCATGTTAAACCACTAACCATTCAAACCTATTTTTTTATATCCTAGCTTCCAATATAATGTACCATACGTATCCAAACTAGCCCATAACAGACACCAATTCTTGCGTAATAAACTCCCTTACCAATCAAAACTACTAGTTTCTGTCCTTGCGTCCTTTTCTATTTCTGATAGTTCTCCATGGCCCCTAAAAAGAAGATGGCCTCGAAACCTTCTAGTGTAAAGATCTTCCATAATTGCTACCAATAGATTTTTTTTTCACAAATCTATTATAGCTTATTAAATTTTCTTATTATTTGTTTTTATTTGTATTTTTAGTACGGCAAGGTAGTATTTTTAAAGGCATAAAAGAATAATTTATGAAATGGCGGTGAATTTGATTTTATTAATTAAAGCATAAAAAAGAATAACTTCAAGATATGTTTTAATGTGCTAATTTAAAAAAATTAAATATGGTTTTCTTATTTTTCAATATTTATACAGAGGGATAAATTTGTCTGTCCGTGTCCATTGCAGTGCGATCGAAACTCCTATACCTCATGCCGGGACCTTTTTGAATACTGGGCGTTGAGAGGGGTGTCCGTTTAGGAGAAGTATTCAGTGTACTTTAATAACAAATAAAACACCAATACGGTTGAGGTATAAGGTGGAATAAATACTGTTGATACGTAGGTTACATTGAAAACTGTTAGAATAGAAGTGTGAAAATATTCCTTTCCTTTCGGACCATCATCTCTATCGTTACAAAATTTGTTGAAACTACAGCGGATAGGAGAGTTTTATAGGACTTTCACCTTCGTCAGAAGAAAGCTTTTAAATTGTCAAGTGATGATCTTTACGGCGGAAGGCACTCGGATTACTTCCCAATATGGAACCTCAGAGCCACTACTTCCGCTAACTTCAAAAGTGATATAACCTCCTTGGCGGTGAAGATCTGCTGATGCCTGACCGCCAGGAAACCTCATTCGCCGGCATTTCGATAGGTGAATGACTAAATGATGGGAAAGCTGTCAGTTTAGTGAGCAGTGTGGTTGACAAGATTCCCGTGTAATTTAGCGAGATTCCTGTTCATCTTTCTTTTCGGCTTCTTTTGAAAAATAAAAACTTGAATGACAAAACTAAAGTATTAAAAAAATCCTTGATTTATTTTATTGATCTTGTAGGATTAAAATTCCGATGGGCCCTATTAAACCACCTGCATCATCTTTAACTCATTTCATCTAGGCCATTTGACATTTTTATCCCCTGCAGACACCACTAAAGTTTTTTTTTTAATAGAATTTTTATATTTCAAACACTTTTTAAATACAACACTGGAAAAAAATATAAAAGATATTTCCGAGAATTCGTTTTGGATCGTAGCAGGGGTGATTTAACCCAGATCTGTTACGATCAATCAAGAATTGCCCCGAAAGTTGCTTTCAATACTTTTTGAATAAATTTAACTCAATAGGGTAAGCCATTCTTTAAATTTTAATAAGAAAAAATTTAGGTGTAATAATTTACAATTTAAATTTTTATTTTTTTTAAAGTATAAATGGTAGCATTATGTTACAAACGTTCCATTCTACAATGAATTCACACGCATTATGATTTCAATGCAATAAATCATGTAGCCCTTTTATAAAAAACAAGTTAATTTTTAATCAAGTAGGAGTCCTGAGTACTTTTTAGATAAGAGGTCCCTTCTGATTAGGGAACTTCATATCAACAGAAATAAACTATGTACAAGCTAAAATCATTTGAGGACCGCCCGTAGCTGAGGTGGTTGAGGCGCGGGTCTTTGCTACCTGGATCTTGCTAACTGGCGTTGATTCGAATCCGGTCTGGAGACAAAAAAAGAGATAACAACCGTCGCCTAGAGAAACATACACGTAAAGGAAAATAGTAAACAAAAAAATTTGAAAATAACATAACAATGAATTAAGTAGAAAGTATTTGAGTAATAACAATAGAAGTAGATAGTAGTAGATTAATAATAATAAAAGATAAAATGTAATATTATAGAAACTATACACAATAAATTATGGAAAATTAATTATTAATATATATATAACAAATTTGAGGAATATAATAGTGGCAATAAACCTTTGATATATCAATTAATGTAATAAAGGTGTGTTATAATCAATATATACATAAATGTATGTAATATTACATATACATAGATTAATGTAATAAAATCAATAATTTTAATTGCATTACTGTCAGCGAATATATTTTTAAAATTTTTTTTTATTTATATATTTTTTAATGTACTATTGCTATCATATCAGCTTATGTATTCTAATATAGATATAATGGCATTAGGTATATTCACGAGATTTCAGTCTACAGGCTTAGGCAAACATCAAGATCGCAATGGATTGCCTTATATTATATTTAAAAAAATAATAATTGAAGGTTACAAATATGTTTCCTCAATTTTATTAAGGGAGGTTTAACAAAAAAATTAGTTATCGTAAGTACTAGGACGCTTAGAGCTGTTGTATTCTTTTGACTAGAAATGGGTTAATGACGTCAATAGTATTATTAATGCCAATAGTATTATTAATAATATTTCACTTGTAAAACAAGTTGGGAAATACAACAAGGCGGATATTGACAAATGTTTAAGATTAGATCAAATGGAAAGTCAGAGTGGTGATTAATGGGCATTGACACAAATTAGATACATGGAGCATTTATTATTAATTAATAAAAATATATCTCCATTAAGTACTTGAGTAAAAGTAAAATATTTGTATTTGAGGTTAAAAGATATAATAGATTTAAGCGATGTCCCATTTGACTCTATATGTTTCACGTTGTTAATCATTATTTAAAAAGAAATTAATCTTGGATTAACAATCATTAATCTTTATTTGCATACAGATACTTCAATCGATATTGATGTTTTAATTTTTTTATTTTATGAATGATTGTTTAATTTTTTGGATTAACTTTATGTAGCTTTATCGTTTTGTTGGTATTGCCACTATGGTACGATTAGTATTTAATAGGGTGTTTTTTTTAATTTTAGGAGTAGCTTAAAACATAATTGTTATTAGAATATATCTATACCTTGAAATTAAACCATACTGAGTCTATTTTTTTTTTCATTTTATCAATAGTAAATATTTTAATTGAAAATGTTTGCTTTTTATTGTGGAATAGATGACTAAACCAGAATTCATCAAGGTAGTCGATACACCATATATAGGAAATCGATCCGATCCAGATTAGATGTCCATAAATATCAATGCTATTCAATTAAAAATTTATCGACAACCATTGTGTATATAAAATGTGACATATCCAAGAAAAATATGTTACAATAATTCAAGCAGAAATAGTTGCTTCAACTTTCAAATTAAAATTAAACCCGTTCAAAGCTTTATTTGCTTGTGGATGTTTTCAATATTTTTCAAATTTATGATGATTTGATATAATCGGTGAATAATTGGAAGTATAGTCCAATCATCTCCAAAACAAGACTATGAATTAAAATCAAGCTTAGGAAATATTGAAAATATCAGAATGGATTATCATACCACTTTCTGCTCAAGTTGAAAATATTTACAGTAATTAACAAGATAAAATAATCTAGCATTTAAACTAAGATACTAAATAATTTAGTAGGTATAGCTGTTATGCAAAATTGTCCAAATCAACGTAGTGTGTCATTTCCAATTTTAATTGCCTCCTGAAACTTGTTTAGGGTTGAATCTGGCTTGGACCCTCTGTAGCTCAGGCAGCTGAGGCATAGGCTTTTACAACCTGGGAACTGCGGTGCCGGTTCGAATCCCGCTTAGGACGACGATATTTAGTTCTGTAGTTGGAAATAACAGAATGCCTCAATAATATATCTAATGAAAAAACTCGGGACCAAAGTGGGCAAGTATTTAAAAAGATTGATATATCTTTGGAATAAATTCCTTAGAATTAGAGGCAACGGCAACCACCAAAATAACTTTTTTGAAATATTGGTTTCCAAAATCGTATTACATAAACGAGATCTGGATTCGAATTTTTTACTCGTTGAGCACCAGTTCACCTTTGGATCTTCATCATGCCCCTTCCCTTCCTTCTCCTGCAGCTTGCGCCAACTGCACACGGAAGTCCCAGACAGCGGTGACCGCTGAAGCCACCTTGCGCCATTATTCTTGCCTCACCATCACTTTCATCTCTAACCATCTTCTTCGGTTCGCTCAAAGGAAGAACCTGGTTTGACACAGATTCTCTTCTTCTCTGCAATTCCTCAAGTTTGTTCGTCTTTCAGATTCTTGCAACAGTCTTTATTTTGACATCTATTGGTTTGAATTTAAATGTTTTTACCACCTTATCAATCTTATAATCTGTCTCAATACCTTTTTCAATTTACCTTTAGTAAAACAAATTTAAATAAGTATTAATTTAACAAAAGTTAAAACTTTTTTTTTCGTCTTTATCAGCGTTCCATAATTCTTCTATCTAAGCAACAAAATAATTTCTGACCATTGTTTAGTTTTTTAAAAATTATTTTATTGTATACCAGATCGGCCTGGTGGGCCTTATATGGTTGATATAGCCGTTATATTATGTATATATTTTAACAGTTGATTATGGGGGGGATATAGTCTCGTACAAAAGACACCCCTAACTATAAACAATGTTATTATTAAAAGAAAAAAAATAGATAAGAATAATGCTTCTTAATAAAAGAGGAAAGTAAAATTAATAACAACAAATAATGATATTGGTACACCTAAATAAAACAAACAATTGTCCTCTAATAGTAAAAAGAAACAAGTTAATTTGAAAAAAGGACGAGAGAAGAAAATAGAAAAATAAAAATTAAAAA
>NW_027111379.1:208895-217532 GCF_000696795.3 Halyomorpha halys | reverse complement strand
TTGTAGGTCACTGCTTCTTTAACTGTAGGCAACTGGGAGCGGAACTTCATGAACCGTTTTTTGATGAAATCCTCTATTGACTCCATATGTAATTCGCGATGCAATTGGCTATTTCCTATGAACCAAGGAGCATTAACTGCGATTCTTAGGACTTTATTTTGAAAAGATTGTAGTTTTTTTCCTTTTCGTGAAGGATGCCGCTCCCTAGACTTCATAGCCAGGGAATTGTTTTAAATATAAGAACAGTTGTTTCTGGTTTTAGTTTGGAATTTCTGTTTAGGATAGAAAATAGCATTGCTAACCTTGCATAAGTTTGAGTTAGTTCATTGTTTAGTTGTTTAAGTGCTTATTCGATTCTTGACGAACATACTCCCTGAATTTTTATTCTTGTATATGATTGTAACTCATATAAAGATGAATCCGATATTATAAAAACGTGTTATCATATTTATTTTTTCAATATTTTATATAATTTTAGTATGAGATGAGCTAATATAAATACCTAATTTAGAAGATGTGTAGAGCTGCAAAAAATATCTAAATTCAATTCTAAAGCTACATTAAAAAAAGGAATAAGTTTTTCGAAGTATTTTTTTAGAAATTCGTGTTTTGGTTTCTTTTCGTTAAATCTTGGCCAATATTATTTTTCAGGGTCTGATTCAAAACGAACAGTTAATGTAAAATCTTATGGTGACATGAGACACTATTAACGGCTAAGGTTTTTTAATTATAAAAAGGTTTCGTAAAAAAATACGTTTAAATATTCAGCTTTATTTTCTTTATTTGTTTGTTTAGTTCTCTACTTGTTAATTATTATTCTATATGGCAACTTCTCGGAAACCCAACCACCCTTAAGACTTCATGTAAGGTTTATTTATAAATTGGATGTTGTTTCGGATTAATTCTTGTCCAATTTTAAATTTAGTCCCTAAAATAATTCAATTAACATTGTCTATAAACTTTAAATATATATATAATAATATCTTTTGCTGAATAACATTTTTTTTTAAACCATTCTGCATTAATATTATTAAAAAAGGATATATCGCTGCTCCAAAAGAATAAGTAGACAACTTAAACTTCGTATAGTAAACTTAAATAGACTTCGTTAAATTGATTTTATTGTGTTGTTCGGTTCAAAAATGCATTTACTAGATGTTTGTAATTCGACACAATTGTAATTACAAAATTCCTCCAGTAGCAAAAGATTTATAAAAATCTTATCATTGCATTTTTGAGCTCACCAACACTTCCTCTTCTTCGTTCGTCTCACCCTTTGGTTCTTTTTTAAGCGGTGAGGAGCCAGGTTTACTATATTTGTGGCTTGGTGGAGATTTTTACCTTATACAAAAAATTAGCGTAATCCAGATAAGATATCTTCGAGGTCTTCTACAATCAGGGGCACAGTCCATGTCGATGATCTTCCATCCTGACGACATGGCCAAATCACTTCGACTGGCGATCATCTAGAACCTCCTTTATCGATAGGACTCCTAGCTCTTTACTAGTTCAGTCAGTACAGATGCAGTCCATTCTAGTTTTACCCACAATCCTCTGGAACCTCAATTCTGCAGCTATCAGTATACTTTCTTGTTTATCTGTCAATATCCAATTTTCTGCTCCATATAGGAGTACAGGGAGTACACAAACTTCACATTTTTCTCTTCTTACAAGCACAGTATTGCAGATCTGGTAGAGGTCCGAGTTGCCTTGCTTATCCTGTGTAGGCTCTATGAGTCTACTTTCTCTGACTGTGAAAACTTTAATTTCTTCTTCGTTGCAGTGAAGTTGCAGCCCTCCAACAAAATAAAATTAATTACACAAAAGTTTACAGCTTCGTCATTATACTTCAGGGGGACCGATACGACCCTTTGAAAATAGAATATTTTTCAAAATCTTGTTTCTGATAAGCCAAACCGTCTTTTTTTTCCCTCGTGAAGTGAAAGAAAATGTCACAAAATTGAGAATGAACGGGAAAATTATGATATCATCTACATTGTCCGGTTCTGAAAAAGATTTAATTTGACGTGTAAAGATTGGATCACAGATCAGAAATAAATTGCCAAAAGACAAACCATTTAGTTTTTTAAAGGTTTACGTTTGTAATTGACTTCTCCTTTGAACAAAGCAAGTTTATTTCAATGGGAAATTTACGATTACTTAAGGAAATAATGACTTGTTATCGGATAAAAGTTGATTTACATTTTACAAAAATACCATAACACATTGCCAATTATTGCATTCTCTCTTCAATGATATGTGGTTAATTATAGTGATTAGCAATGTTTATTTACGACAGTTTATAATCTAGAGGTCCTTCCGCGTGGTTGTCTCGGGACTACATCTTTCACCGCGCAAGGATTTCGATTCGACAGCTACTGTTTGTTACAAATGTCATGGCTTTAAGTAGCTGTTATTACCGACTGCAGCCTAATGTCAAATTGTACTAAAGACTTTTTCTTTTTATGTTTATATATCCTTCAGCATGATATGTATAAACATTGTATTTTTATTTGTATTGATTTGATCTGGATTATTTTATAAAATGTTAAAAAGAAATAAGAATGTATTAGTGATACGTAATAACTTATCAGGTACAGAATAGCTTGCCTTGAACTTAACACAGAAATTCCTGCGTAAAAATGTCTCTACTTAATATTTTAAATGAATATTTATGTTGGAATAAAATTCGCTACTGATTTAAGAGCCTTTGGTTAAATACGAGAGGAGACAGGATGAAATAATTCAGATTATGATAATAGAAAGAATAAAATTAGCTTAGCATCACATGAAGCTATAAAAAAGAAAGAAAAAAAATACTATAGAGTCAAAAATAAATCTTTTGACCATATCATAGCAAACGGTATTGTATTTATAATCTAGGGTTATACTGCAGGAAGGTGGTAACTAGGGTAGTTTGGCTATTAAAGCATATATTGAGGAATTTATATTGGCTGACATAGTGGAAGTCTTATTGTGGGCATCCGAAAAAGATTTTGGAAACGTGAATTTAAGCCATATTTTACTAGAACAGAAGTTTTTACTCATCTACTAAAGCTTTATTTGAGCCTTTTTTTGATGAATGTATTTTAATAAAATGAATGTAACATTTTAAAATTTCTATTGTAGTTGCTCTATCTAAAGTCAATGGGTAACAAAAGTTCGTTACTTTTTATATGCTATGGATACAATTTTGTGCCAACATAATAAAATAATATCGATTTAAAGCAGAAATTAAATGATCTAGTTATTATTTCGCATGTTATTCTAGAGATCGACTCTGTATCATTCTTTATTACGATGGTGGTAAAAGTAGTATCAGTCATGAAATGGCCGAAATGGGTATTTTAAATACCTGTAGTACTTTTTTAAATTCTGAATCATACTAATTTTACTAACTTTTTCGATAGTATTTTATTACGGTAAAAAACAAATGTCAAGCTAGAAGGATTAAAACAAAATAAATTAACTAAAAAAAAAAAAGCCGACTACCTAAAAGGGATCTTAGTGGTCCCCCCCCCAAAAAAAACCACTAGAAACGATATAGTAGTCGGGTTCCTTCATCCTTACCACCAATATTACGAGGGTGTTTCTTGGCTGTGGCGTTTCTTTTTAGTAATAGTAAATTAAGTGTCATTTAACTTCAATATTTAACATTCAAACAAATATGTACAATATCTTAACATTAACAATTGGCAGTGGTTAATAGATTCCTTAAACATCTATTGTCTAATTAATATTAAAGCGATTGGCTATAAGCCTTTAAGATGGTTACGAATCATAGTAAGTTAATGAAACCAACTGTCACCGACTACTTTATATAACATAAAGCCCTCCTTGAGAAGAAAAAAGGCAGTTATCTCACCCCAATTTTTGATTACTTTAATGAAAACTGTGTATAATTAATAGTCAAAATTGATGAGTCTGCCAAGTATAGCAAGGGGGAATAAAAAATGGCAGCTGTTTCAAAGCGATAAAAAAAACTAATTTTTCATTCGGAGCTCTATATCTAGAAAAGTAGGAACAACACAAGACAACCTAAGAGAACGTCATTTAAAGAAAAGTAAATTTGCTAAAATATGATCTCTAATAGAGTTATTTACGTTAAATAGTTTTCGAGATATAGCTTTTTAAAAAGCTGCATTTCATAAAAATGTTGTATGGTACGTACTGAAAGATCAGTAGTTAGTGAATTTATTTTGAAAAATTTATATCTCCAAAACCATTTGACCTACAGATGTCTATTAGCACTCAAATTAAAGATAGTTTAATGCGATATAAAGTAATTTATTATGTTTATCTTCGTAGTAGTAATAGTTTATATGAAATTTGCTAAAATAAATTGATTTATAGTTGTTCGGACAAATTTTCATTTGCCAAATTTATATTCATATGCAAATATCATAAAAACTACTACTTCTACGAAGATAAGTGTCATAAACTACTTTATAGAAAGTTAAATTTCCTTTATTTTGAGGGTTGGCAGACATATGTGGGTGTTATGGATCTAGAGATATATTTTTCAAAAATCTAACATTTTATACGAACAACTAGAAATTAACTATTTTTTAGTAAATTTAACTAGCTTTACTTTGAGCGCTGGCAAACATCTGTACGTCCAATGGTTTCTGAAATGAAGTTTTTCCTAAATCAAACTTATTGTCCGAACAACTATAAATCAATTTATTTTAGCAAATATCATGAAAACTACTATTCCTACGAAGGTAAAGGTTACAAACTTCTTTATAGTGCATTAAACTAGCTTTAATTTGAGTGCTAATACACATCTGTACGTCACATAGTTTCTGAGATATAGATTTCTCAACTTAAATGAACTAACTACTAATCTTTCAGTAGATTTTTAAAAAATGTTACTTTTTAAAAGGCCATATCTCGAGAACTATTGGCCGTAAATAGCTCTTTTAGGGCTAATATTTCAGCAAATTTACTCTTCTTTAAGTTATGTTCTCTTAGATTTTCTAGTGTTGTTGGTAGTTTTTAAGATATAAAGCTCCGAATGAAAAATTAATGTTTTTTTAAGGTTTTGAAACAGTAGCCATTTTTTTACTCCCTCTACATATACTAGGCAGAATCATCAGTTTTGACTATTAATTATACATAGTTTTCATTAAAGTAATCAAAAATTGGGGTGAGATAACAGCCTTTTTTTCTTCCCGGTTCTTGTACTACTAGTACATACACGTATAGCACAGGTGTCAGCATTATTGCTGCAATATACGGTGATGATATCAGTCCAGCTAAGGTGGATCTAGTCTATCTATTGCCTAAGCCCACGCCATTTAATTAATGGAACGTGAAGGGACCCCAGGTCTGGGAAGGAAACTGAATGTGCAATATATTTCTCTTATTTTTTCGTACCCCTCTCTCCCTATAGAAATTAGTTACAATTAATATATTTCAGTTAAACTTTTAAAAAAAAAAAAATATTTTGATAGAAATTTGTTTTTGTAGGAATAAAATATTTTTTTTATAAGTAGTTTGTACATATATTTTTTTGGTAAAGTAACTTCAACGATCCAACTTATGGTTCATTGTCTAGAAGTTCAATGGAAACACTCTCCAGTCAAATATATTTTCTAGTTAATTGCTCCTATATGTAAGAACAATCAGCTTTCCGAAAACTTAAAAATGAAGCACCATTCTTTTTACAGGGAGCCCTTCAAGCGAAGGTAAACAACTTCGAATTCATAATATAAATGTCAAATTAATATCAATATAATTTAAATTATCAACTTAGCCAATATATTCATTATGAGATCAAATACAATAGCCATTATCCGTATGTTCTGATACTTGATGAGGAAGTTGTCAATCACTTAGCAATCCAGTTAGTCTATGGACAAATCAAGTAAAAAAAGAAAGGTGGACATTTCTATTTATGTTTTGAATTTTAATATTTTGTGAGACCCAAAGAGCTGCATACTATAATTTAATATCCTTTAAAGTATAATAACAGGAACAAAACTTATATCATCGTCTATATATTTTAGTTAGTGTCTTTAATTAGAATTAATCATTTTCAGGTCGGTTAGCAGTCGTCGTTCTTGGGATTCTCGCACTGACTCTAGGAATACTTATGTCTACTCTCCCATGGGTCGACTGGCTCATTCTTAAGGTAAGAAGATATTATAAAGAATTTTATATTGTTATAGAATAATCAGGATTAATATTTTTTTTTGAAATGAAATGAAAAAATAAGTTTATTCTGGGACATATGTCCCCTAAGAATAATTAAATGGTTAATAGTGAGATTTTTATCTGGCGAACGTTTACAAATTTTCAGATAGTAGAATGATATTACATTGGTATATTGGCTTTACTACTGTTTATAATGTTAATCAATAACTGTCTATTTATTTGATTACAAAGATGTGGAGGTTTGGTTATTCAATAAATGAAGGAATAGGTGTTGTTTAAAGGAGAGAATGATGAGGACTGGCGAATGGAGATGGGAAGAGAATTCCAGAGGGAGGTTGCACGTATGACAAAGGATTTGCTAAAGAAGGAGGTTCTATAGGAGGGCATATATAAATCATTCGGATGGGATCTGGTTTTTAATGAGTGGATGGATGAACGAAGAGTGAGGAGATCTATGATATAGGTAGGTTTTTTGATGTTAAGAACTTGGAATAGAAAAACACCAAGGAGGTATTGCCTTCGGGAGGTTGGATAGAGCCACTTCAACTCGGAATACCAGCGGGAGACTTGAGAGTGCCTAGGGAACCCAAAGATAAATCTTATAAAACAATTCATGAGTTTCTTCAGTCTCAACTCTAGTTCTGCAGATAGCCCTGCGTACACCAAGGATCCGTAGTCGAAGTGGGGGAAGACAAGAGAGGATACTAGGAGCTGACGAGTGTTCTGAGGAATGGAATTACGTTATTGGAATATTTATGTTAAGTAATGAGATTTAAAAAAAGTTTTAAATCTAAATTTGATATAATTTTCAAAAGGAATAAAAAAGGTTTTAATTTAAAAATGAAACTAAAAACACAACGATATGAAAATTGTGTGAATAAAAGAAGAGCTGATGGGGAATGATAATACTAAATACGATATTTTACATTCCGAGTTTTTCAAATACTTTTAAGTCCTTTATGGTGAACTATTTGAGACTTCGCTGTAAAATTTTATTTTAATGATTAGTATAGAATAAATTTCAAGGGAGAACGAAGAGGGCATAGGAGGATGCAATAAGTATTCAAAGCTGAGCATGGTTAGCAGTTGGATGAGTGACCGCCCTCGAGGTTTCTCTCAAACTGCAGGGATTTTCTGGCATAATTAACTTGACGACCCTGAACGAACGCAATCCATAGAACCTTGAACTCGAAAGTTCAACTTAAGTCGGTTGGAAGGGATCTGCCGGATTGAGGGAGGTTGTCCAGCATAAGAAAAAAGATTGCGCTGATGTAAAAATAAAATGATAATTATTATAAATAAATGAAATTAAAAAAAAAAATGAAAAGAATCTTGAGACGGACTTTTGATATTTACAGAGCTCGGCTTTATATGATCTTTTTTTTTTTATTTTTAAAAGTCAATCCATTTTTATGTTTGCCAGTGCATACTGACGCTCAATATCAGACACATTTCTAGTAACATTAGTTTCTATACTAGTTAATAGTAATAATCCAGATACAAAAATTAATTCGATAATCGAAAGTGATTATAATTATGATAAAAATTAAATAAATCAAATTCGTATAGGGTTCTTTTCATTAAGTAATGGAATATTTCAAAAATTTAAGGACTATTGCTGTTTAGTAGAGTTTTCAAATGATGTCCGGCGACTATGAACTGATGGAGTTAATGATTGTAATTTAGTTTTTTTATATTTTTATACAGTTACAGATTTTATCGAAATACAGTTAAGTATTTATCATTGTTTATAAAAAGAATAATAAAACGAGTAACAAAGTTCCTAACTATTAATATTTTATGGAGATTGTGGTAAACCGCAAACAACGTTAAGGTTATTCTCATACAAAGTAATCGGCATCCCTAACCACACTCTTCCCATAAAATGAAGTAAATTTGTGCAAATCGTGACACATTTTTCATCAATTATAACCTTTTTTTTAATTTTTTTTTTTTTGGAGGGGGAGGGAGGAGGCCACGGGGTAAAGCGCCTGGTTACTAACTCTAAGGACCCGAGTTAGAATCCGGCTGGGCAGAAAATTGTTTTCTGTTACTCTGTAGCCGTGAGTCTACACCTGTGGGTTCTTGAAGTCCACCCAGTCTCTTAAATAGGGTAAAAATCTGGCGGTCGAGCGTGATTCTGACCAAATCACCTCCTTGCACAACCGTTGGTCTAGTGAAAGTACTTCTTCACAAAGTACTGAACCTCAGACCCTTCATGAGTTGTAGCGGTACAGATTTAATTTAATTGATTTTTTTAATGAAAATTCTTATTTAAATTTTAGACTAGGAATTTTTAAATGGTTTAAATTAAGGGACTGAACTAATTTTTCTGACATACATATAATAAATAAAAAAAAATCAAATATTACTATCTCAAAACATTATTCATACAAATAAATCGAAATTTCGATATTTTAAATAATTAAATAATGAGATAAAGAGAAAAATTGTAAGCATTACAAAACTTGTTTATAT
>NW_027111379.1:207008-207498 GCF_000696795.3 Halyomorpha halys | reverse complement strand
GCTTAATTAGGTAAAAATCTGGAGGTCGAGCGTTATTCTGACCAAATCACTTCCTTGTACAACCGTTGGTCTAGTAACAGTACTGCACCCCTTATTCGTGGTTGTAGCCGCACATATTTAATTTAGTAAAATAAAGGGAGCCGGGAAAATAATTTTGCGTCTTTTTTTTTGGTTTAAGAAGCCAGGGTTTATTTTTAATAACTTTTAACTAGTTATAGTGCTTATAAAACAAGAAAATTAAAAACAATCAAGTACAATTTAAATAGAATCAGAACTCTGTTAATCATATATAGAATACTACTTTATTAAAGAGATAATTAATTGTTACATTTTTTTAAGTTTTCCTAATACCTTGTATGTTTTTCTTTTAACTTGGGCTCCCACTGTTATGTTTTTGTTTTTTCATTAATGTGTAATAATTATGTGGTGGCATGATTAACGTCTTCAGCGGCAATAGTTGACGTTTGCAAAGAGAGTATTTGAAATGGGT
>NW_027111379.1:203550-206958 GCF_000696795.3 Halyomorpha halys | reverse complement strand
CATTATTTTACATTTGTTTTAGTGGCAAACCCATTTGAAACCTCTCGCCATATGATCAATTACAGTGAATTAATTAAAAAGGAACGTGTGTTGTTATCTAAAAATTATAAATGTTTTGTAATATATGAAGTGTAAATATTGTTCGATTGAAGAATAAAGAACGTAATTATCGTTACATATATATCTTTTTTCGTTTCACACGAACACGCACTAAAATTATTTTAGTAGTTTTTTGTACTGTTTACAAAAATTTTACTCAAAAAGTTAAGAGACATTTATATTAAATGTCCTGAAAAAAATGTTGGAAAATTATGTTAGTATGTTAAGGTGAAAAAGTTAATTCAAAATCGATTTTAGTGAATAAGTTGCCGTCACATCTTAGTATGACCTACCTGAAATACTTAATTTAAGTCCCGTGAACCCCAGTAGAACAGATCTACTACTTTGGACTAAAGAATAACCTGGAATGCTTACACAAGACTGAAAAGACAGGAAACTGCTCATCCATTTCGATTATTAAAGGACTTAGTAGGCAAACGGTCAAAACTTACAATTCATTAAAAAAGACAGATCTATATACATGACAATTATAAGGCCTATCGAGACATACGGAGTTGAGCTTTGGGGCTCCACTAAACCTTCCAATTCCTCTTGAATCCATTAATTAATCCGTAAAACCTTCAATGCCCCTTTCTTTGTCACAAATAAAATCATACATAAAGGGAATATAATCATGGAACTTAATATTCCATGTGTAACTGATCTAGCCCAAACCAAAAATCATTCTTTCCATTATAAACTCCATAACTACCTAAACCCACTAGTTTCTATCCTTCCTTGCCTCTTCTAAGGCGCCTGAAAAAAAGATGACTTCAAGACCTAGTGTAGAAATATGATTAGAGTGTTACTTATGGGCAGTTAATCTACATGCCTATATTACTCCATTTTGATCTTACATCAAATTTATTTAATGAGATTTTATGTAAATACAGCAGTAATATAAATATAGCAGTAAATAGCAATACATGAATAATAAAAAAAAGGCTCGTGAAACTTTATGTTTTTGAGTTGGGCTGTTCACATATTCATACATTGGCACATACCATTTGGTGAAACTTGTTTACTTTGAGTGTGTTTAGAAGTTCTTAAAATGTACATTTTCCTTGAAAATATAACCTAATATTTTTTGGGATGGTTTACGATAAATTTCGTGCATAAGTAAGTGAAATCAAAACTAACAAACTGTAATTTAAATATAATTAATGATTTTTTTAAATTATATAAATGAATAAATATATTTTTTATCAATACTACCAAGCTATTTATAAATCTAGAAAGAATGTTAATTACATGTTTGAAATAGTTAGAGGTATTAGGAGTGTTATATCAATTAATAGTTACACAGACAAACACTTAGTGTCTATATGCCAATAAGAAAATGAGAGGTGAGAAAGTTGGTTGAGACCCTCTGGCTAATCCATACCGTTCTCAGTCATATGAGTTCACTCTTTATTATGTAATTCTCCGTAATATCACTTCTCTCTCTTATATAAAAATATAATTTTGTAATATAAGAAAACCTGTGGACTCAGTGGCTTTGTGATTACGACCACGCTTTGCTTGGTTAGCTTTTGTTTTTTAATTTAATCATTAAAAATAAATAAATATATATCATAAAAAATATGAAATATATTTCGATTTATACCATCTTCGAAAAAGGATTGTTTTTTTTGTTTTGTTTTTCCATAAATCAATAATTTTAGCAATTAAGTATAATATTTGATTAACAAGGGAGAAAAACTGGTGTCCCCATAAATATTTTTAAAATTATTTATTTAATCTAATTTACAACTGTACAAAATAATACAATATGTAGTATGTTTCATATACACTTGAAAATCTTGGGAAGGAACCACCCAATGGTGATACTTCAAACATTAATTTAAATTAGAAGGTCCCGTGGCCATCTTCTTTTCAGACGCCTCGGAGGATTATCAGGGATTGTTAAGGATGAAAGATTAAGAATTAATGGGTTAGGATGGTTAAGGAGTTTGAAATGAAGCGACGCATATCTGTTTTGGGTCAAATCTGCAACGAATGGGATGTTAAGGTCTTTGTGAATGAGTTTATTTGTGACGTAGCCATAAATATGAATGAGAGAAAAGCGATATACAGAGTTTGATGACTCCTGAAAAATTGAGGCATGGAAAAGGAAAAGACTGTAATTGCCAGAAATATAAAAAATGAGATTTTGACGGAATAACAATGAGGAAACCAGCGCTAATCCACTGTTGACCGCTGGAAATTCCTGTATAGTTCTATCTTATCCTATCCAAACAATTAGTAAATTTTTGCCTGTTTTTCACTCTTACTCGAGAGGACATAGCCCTATTGAATCCCTTTTTGTGTTTTGAACACTTTTTTTTTTGTATGTTCCTTCATCTATTTTTACATTTCAAAAAATGACTAGTCTCTATTAGTTCCTAGATAGATTATTTACAATTAACAAAAATTACTATTTTTTCAATTATAATGAAAAGGTTATGTAAATTGTCTCCTTCTGCTTTATAAAAAATACGAAATCAATAAAATGAAAATAATAATTATGTTTAAAAAAAAATTAAATATAGCCTGGTTAATCCGTACTTTCATCGTTAATGTTTGTATAGATATTTTTTTCGAAAAAAAAAAATTGGTATAATTTCTTATACAACCATTAAAAATCAGATAAGGAAGTTCAACTTTATAGAATTCATTTATCACATTTTTTCCAAAACGGTTCTTAAAGTTTTAATTAAACTCTATGAATCAACGAGAAATTATGTGATCTTTAATATCAGGTAGGTTTTATCATCAATGAAATACCGAATTTTCTAAAAATCTTCTTCAAAAGTACCATTTGAAAAAGTAAACTGTTCTCATTATTAGCAATTATACACAAAATGTGAATACTAGATAATAAAGAATTCCAGAAATTAATAAAGGAGAGAAAAAAAGAATAGTTGACTCCCGATTCGAACGGGAAAAGCCGAAGCCCTAGGATCTCTTCCGATTGCAAGCACATGTTTATCACTTCGTTGTATTTTACTATACTGTTGTATTCTTCCATTTCAAGAAATTTGAATATGTGTTTTATAGAAACAGAAAAATAAAATGTCTTGTTGAATGTTTTCACCTTAGATCTTGACTTTTTTTTTGAATACCAGAAAAAATAGTGATAACTTGAACACTAGCCCATCAATCTACTCAAAACTTGGCTGCGTAAGTAAGGTAGTAAGTGATATCTGTGAGATGCGCGCATCGCACCAGAATTATTTTGTCACGAGCTGTAGAAGTAATATAAGTAATAAAAGCTACACATTACCTTCTGTAATATATAGTGCAATACAAGGTACAAATGTAATTTTA
>NW_027111379.1:200134-203500 GCF_000696795.3 Halyomorpha halys | reverse complement strand
TATATATTAATTGTGTTTGAGTCTTTTTATCTGAGTAAAATTTCTTGTCCAGGAAAATAGTTGTACTTTATTACTGTTTTACTATATTTACTTTATTATTACCTTCAGGTTTTTTGGCTTTACAATAGCCCACAAATTGCGCAGAGAGTAAAACTGTTGTGTTTTATTATGATGTCCGAATAAAATATTATAATTATGCTTTATATTAATTATAGTATCTAGAAGCCGATAATTTATTCATTTTCAGCTATGCATAATATATTGTACGAACTGTAATTGTACGAACTAGTGTAGCAGTGTACATCATTTAGAGCAAGGCAAGTTCTCATAGCAGAGAAAATTCAAAGCTAAAGTTTGTATAAAGTTTCTCATTAGGTCAAACACAAATGAGGTCAAGATTGTCAGCCTTCTCAGTCTCCGACCACATTTAGGTTAAAACATATTTCCTTATTTAAATCATTCAAACATGTCTTATTTAGTTAATATAGCTTTATATTGCTTGTGATATTCACTTAATTCCGTAACGAATTAATTAATTCAATTTCTTAATTCAGACCGATTTTTTTCAACAGCTTTATAAATCAAATTGTAACTCATTTTAATTAGATTGTCAAATTTATAGTCTTAATATTTTCTTGAGACTGGTAAATTTTTTTAAAATAAATAATTTAAATTCTATCCATTATAGTCTCAAAACCTTTTATTTCTCTTATAAGTCGGCCAATCCGGCCATCTTCAGGGACAATCTACTTAATACAACTTTGAAATTATATAATTTAAAAAACTCTAAACTCCATGCAGCCTATTCTGCCCAGGTCAAAACATCAATTTCTAATTAGTCAATATTCACTTAAAACAAAATCAAAATCATTTATCACAGACACTATTCCTTAAAACTTTTATTACAACAATCGTTATAGTGTGATACATGATTTTGATTTTGTTTTAAGTGAATATTGACTAATTAGAAATTGATGTTTTGACTTGGGAAGAATAGCCTGCATGGAGTTTAGAGTTTTTTAAATTATATAATTTCAAAGTTGTATTAAGTAGATTGTCCCTGAAGATGGCCGGATTGGCCGAAACGTCGGACTTATAAGAGAAATAAAAGGTTTTGAGACTATAATGGATAGAATTTAAATTATTTATTTTAAATAGATTGTCAAAGTTATTCAACATTAAATGTATGAATTAATTTAAATTTAGTTGTATCATATTGTAATAATTTTACTTGAATTTTTTTTACGCTTTTGAAAAGCCTGTTTTATTAAAATTAATTTCAGGAACGTTTATCGATTTAAATTAAGTAATTTCGGTAGAAAAAACAAACAAAATTTTTTGGTATATTAAAGGGAAGTATTTTAAACACCAATGGACCAGAATTATAAATATTATTACTTTTAATGTGAATAATTAATTAATGTTTAATATTCTTTAATATGAAGTTTTCTTAAAATTTTCATTAGCTTGATATTGCATAAATTTTCATGGAATCTATTTTAATTATTTCGGGAAAAACTCTCATTTTTTGGAAAATTATATATAAAAATCATAAATATAATTAGCTATTTAAAATGTTGACGAAGGTCTGACATCATATTTTTTATTTATTAAATAAATCAAATGGTATCCTTATTATGTCTCAACATTTTTTATTATATCATTATTCCAACGTTTCGGCCAATTCGGCCATCCCCAAGGACAATCTTAAATATAAATTTACACCTTACATCAAATTAAAAAAAAAAAAGGTTAACAGGCTATTTTTCCCAGGTAATCAAATTGAAATCAAAATCACCCTATTTTTTTAGAACTTCATTAATTTTTAAAACTTTAATTTTAAATTAAAACTACACTACTCACTATTATATAAGTTTGTTTGTATTTACGACTGTCCCTGAGGATGGCCGAATAGGTCGAAACGTTGGACTAATTATATAATAAAGAATGTTAAGACTTAATAAGGATACCATTTGATTTATTTAACAGATAAATACCAGTCTCAAGAACTTGAATAAATTATATATCATATTTTTTATCATTTACGTTTTTCTGTTCCGAATCAGACCCTGAACGAAACTTAGAGCTAAGAGCTCATTGATAGATGAATAAGATTACAAAAAAAAAAAGAATTGTGTTTTTTTATTTTTTTTTTAATGACGATGAAAATATCATTGAAACTACATTTTAAACCGGGGAACAAACATTTTTTTCAATATTTCAGATTGATTTCAAGAGCCACCAAAGTGTTCTCGTACCTAAAATCGTGGGCATAGTTGAAAGGTTTTTACGGTAACTGTATATTCCATATGTAAATAAGTGAAACTAAAAAATCGAACTAGGAGAAGAATTAATTTAAATTTATCCTGTATATTATTACTTATTGGTAAGTGAATAATTTTGTCTTTTCAAATATTCCGTACTTTTAGTCCAAAAATATAGTCCTAAAGTGGTTTCTCGGAAGGTTGTTGTTTCGATTCCTGGGTCTTTCAATACTTGTTTCACGGTGGCCCCGAGAAATGAATCTTAACATTCCCACTCCAGGATTGCTTAAGTCCTAAAAGGAAGACTTAAGTAAAAAAAAGAAAAATATATTGAGGTATATTGATGCCTCCATCAAATAATTAAAATCACACTGCATCTTTTTCTTATTAGTCCTGAATATAAGATCATTTTAATTCAAATTGGCTACATCCGTGTTATACGCACCATTTAACCCTGCGGTGAAGGTGACTGCGCATTTAGTAGAATGGTTTCTTGATTACACGGGGGCAGTAAACCATGAGCGGGTACCTCCCTAACCCCGGGGCTAGATCCTTTGACGTCAATCCTTACCAAGCTAGCCATTATCTGGTCATCAGGGCCCAGGTTACGATACCTGTAACGACCTGCTCTCAGTGTTATGGATCCAGGTTTAATTTCTTTTTTTAGGATAATGGGAAATTATTTTTCTAGCTTTGAATAATAAAATGTTAATTATATAAATAAAAGTAAAAAATATTTGTATACTTTTCACATTTTTTAAAGATATTTCAATGAGAAAAATATGTACACCAGAACAACTAATAATTATTCAAATCAACGAATATTTGACTAAAAGTAAGAATACAAAGTAACTAAAGGCTAAATATATTTTCTATTCTTATTTTTAGTCAATATGATTCCATAATTCTTAAATTTTAGCAATTTAATAGAATGATTATAATCAATTTATTTGTTATCAATTATAATCATCATTATTCTCATCGTAAGTTGTATTTCGTTGATTTAGTCCTTAGTTCTAATTCATTATTATAATTTGTAGCAGCCTATATATTGTAATATATTATGTATTCTGATGATATAATCAGTATGATGTAGTAATGA
>NW_027111379.1:190425-200044 GCF_000696795.3 Halyomorpha halys | reverse complement strand
TGTAATGTTTTGTTGTTATTTTTAAATTATTATTATTTCTACTACGTATTTTATTTCATTTTATAGTATGAACTGTTTGTTAAGGAATGTTTAATTAAAAATCAAGTTTTCAACAAAAATGTTTTATGTTTTGAATGTTTATTATGCTTACAGAAACTCATCATATATATGCAATAAATACAATTAATTTGTTCTTTTTACTTTTTAGTGATACTATTTATTTTTAACAAACGTTCATTCAATAGATTATACATTTTTATTCATAAATTTATGTACGATCGGTTTTTTATCCACTATATTTTTTCATTGTACAGAGATAAAAAAAAAAATTATAATTATATCGAATTTTTAAATAGAATAAATAAACGTTGGGTTCCAAAACCAGCAAAATTTGTTTTTCAGTTTTTAAACTTTTACTTCGTTTTTTCTAAATAGCTTTTGTTCTAGATTATCGTTAAATGAAAGGATTTCTTACAAAACCCATTTCATTCAACTGCTTAAGAAAGAATACCAGTTCCTCATAATAATGTAGAACAAAAACCAACTGCCCAAATACAATGGGTTGCGATAAGTAAACAGCATGCTGATCAACAGAGTTGGGCAACTATTAAACTAATTGCTAAAATTGTCATAGATATGATATTTATTTATCAATGGTTCATTCATAAATCAGGGTCGTATCCATGGCAATTTTAGCAATTAGTTTCAACAATAGCTAATTTTGCCCACCTGTGCTAATCAGTCCCAGGATAGAATATAACTTCTAACATTATTAATTGATAAAGTTATAATGAAATACAAATACTGATATAAGTGATTAACAATGTTTTAATATTATGTTTTTAATTTTAACTACATACTATGCATTTTTATTTTTTATTTTAAAAACTACAGTACAATATTTTTTTCCCTGTATTTTTATCTTATAATTGGTTCCATTATCAGTTTGTTCCTCAATTTTTTCCCTTCTCTTCCCTTTTTCTTTTCTTCCTAACTGTATATCTCCTATAGTCTTTGTCCTCTCATCCAAATCATATTCCTCTATTCCAGGTACTGAACACAAATACTCAGTGTGTTATAAAAAATTTATTTAAATTTATGGGCTCATCAAATTTTTGTGAAAACCTCCGAGATGCACACATAAAAAGGACAAAATAAATAAATAAAAAATTGGAAATAATTAAAAAATAATAATTGTCGTAATAAAATTTTAAAAAATTAACAATTTAAAACAAATAAATTGGTTAAAAAGTAAATAACGAAATAGTTTAAAACAAAACAAATAAGTTAAAAATAAGTAAATAGGTTGAAAATGAATAAAAGGGTAAAAAAAACTGAAATATGGGCTTAGTTGTTTTTGATATGCAATGCAATGCATCAAATTTATTATAGGTGTTAGATTAATTTATTATAACTTAGACCTAACCTTCAAACTAGCAATTATTCTTTAACTACCAGGAAAAAGACACTGAATTAAAGATTGGTGCAATAAGAGAAGGGCATACAATAATTAATAATATACGCAATAGCTATGGTCAATTAGTGGGGTTTTCAAAACTATTTTTCTTTCTTTTTTTGCATAAAAGTCTTAACTTATCTGACAAAACAAAACGATTTCACTGCTTACTAGACAGGAAAACGAGCCTTTTGTCAAAGGATAATCACATGTGATGAAAAGTGGATAGTATATGACGAGAGCCATCGGTCAGATCAGTGGTTAAATATCGACGAAAGACCGGAACACATGCCAAATCTAAATTTTCATCCAGTAAAATTATTGGTTTATGTGTGGTGGTCAATGGTGAGAATAATTCATTTCTCCTTTGTTCTGCAGTGATATTGACATAATGCATTAAAACTTGTAAAATAATAACTCTCATGTGACAACTTCAGACCTAATCTTACACGAGAGACAGTGAAAAAACGAAACCTTATGCACCCCTATTATTCACCAGATCTCCAACAAATTTATAATAATTTTTATCTCCAATAACTAAATCCGTTCGGAAATATGGACTCCCTTAATATTACAATTTTTGAAAATTATTTTCTGGTTAGTAACGCATTTTCTGAATTAATTTCTTCACAAAATTCTGAATTTTTCAGTTCTGGAAAAGTTGATAACACTTTAAGGAATCTGTATAGAAAATGAGGGTAAATATTTTGAACAAGAATGTATTGATTTCATTAAATTGTTTTGCTAAATAACCTTTACTGTGAAAACTGACATTTCATATGAGATGACCCAATTACAAGCTCAATATCGATATTAGTTAAAATTTAGGGATTAATATAACAATTTTCATTTAGGAAATACAGAACGTGATTAAGAAAGGAAATCCAAACATAGTTTGCCAATATTTATTCATATAGAAGTATAGTATCAGTATTAATTAATATTAATTATTGAATATATATTTATAATATTTGCTCTTAATAAGATATCTGTTTGGAAGCCGTTATCTCCTTACTTAATTTTTTTTCATTGTAGTATCTATTTTTAGTAAACTAAAATATGTATGAAACATATAAAAATAAATAAAGTAAAGCAAATGAAATAAAGTAAATTAACTATTTTTTAAACTTTATATTTTAGATATATTTCTAAAGCTGAAATTAAAAAAAAATAATGTTTTTTTATTTGATAAATAAGTGAGATTTTTTTTGTTGTTATTCTTGGTATTACGAGATATACTCAATCCCTTTTTTTATCGATATCATAACACATTTAATCACATAATTTATTTTTTGTATCATGTCTTGACAAAATATAAAACTTAAAAATTATTACACTTGTTGTTAACGTGCTTGTACCAATTAAAAAAAAAAATAATTGAGTTAAATATTTTATTTTTTGTTGGCTTTGGTACTTTGATTCCTAAAAAACTTGATATTTATGATATTTATCTTTCTTCATAAATGGAATATGGCGCATGAAACCTTTTCCAGCGGAACCGTCCTTTAACGTTCCATGGAGCCATAAGCTAACGTTAATCTATACTCCTTAATTAGACCCTGCAATCATCATCTTATAATGCCACAAGGCAATCCACGGGCGAAAAGACGAACTAGTATACATATTCGATTTCTTGGAATATTTATGTACGCATAATGTAATCATAGTTTTATAAAGGATACGAAAAAAAAAATCGTGTGAAACCTTTATCAGACTAACATTGTTGTAATTTAGAAAAAATTTTCCAGAATGATCGAAGCTGAATCTAAAAAAAGAATTCTTCAGTAGGTAGTTTTTTCCTCAGACTTTTGGATATTATGCATCTTGGAATATATCACATTTGAGGGGAGAGGTGTTAATTCTTTTTTAATTGATTACAATGGATTTTTGTTCAAAATAATAACCCTAAAATATTAACAAAATAGAAAGCTAAAAAAAAAGTAAATTGAAAACGTTTTTTTTTAATTAATATTTTTTGTTTCTGAATCTTAGCACAAATTATAATTAAGTTGTAAACGTTTAAAAGTCCCCCTTAGCCCTTGAAAGTTGACATTAAAGCATATCTAACTCCTGAAAAGAACCTGTCGAGATTAAGTGGGCGAATCTTATGAGCTGGTCTAACATCCACGTAAACCTTAACCTATAAAAACCTGAATGAAGGATTATTTTAAGGCTAGGCTGCCTCATACTATGATATTTATATGGGGATTTTTTTTGGTGGGGGGGGGTATTAGTTCAAGAATTCAATAATAAATAACAGCAATGACTTTTATTTTAATATTTAGTTTCGGGAGCAATAAAATTAAATAAACAATTATACATGATCGACTAATATAAAACTTGTTTCGTTTTTTCTGATTAGACTTTTTTCAATAGTTTCATCATTTTCCAGTTTACTAACTTCGCTACCCATTAAAATTCTAGATTGTTTAGTCTAAATTCTTCAATTGATATACTCCGGCTAAAGCTATGATACCACGTTTCTGAAAAAAATAACGCTTTAATTATTACAATTTAAAAAAATAATAAAAAATGAACGGATTATTCTTGAGGCGCCTTTTATCAACCATAGTTTCTGAGCTTGCCTGTACTTTATTTTCCAGAATTAAAAATTCTTATTAAAGCTTTCTAGAATGAAATCTTAATTTGTAGTTTTTTCGGCATTACGAAGTAGCTAAGCTTAAGTAAGCTACTATACCTTTTTCCTATGGCTGAATACATTACCCAATATTTTGTTATTTAATACTTTTAGGCATTGTTCTTTCCTAAACGAATTCAGTCAATTTTACAACTATAATTAGTTTTAAAAAAAAGTCTTATTAATTTTTACTTTAAGACTACTGTTAGTAGGTATAAAATGAGAAATTTTAAAACAGAAAAATAACAGGTGCCGTTTTGAATCCGGCCCTGGATAGGATGAATTGAATTTCATGGCGGCCCTAAGGGACGAGAACTTGGCCCTCTACTCTCGTTGGAATAGATTGGTTACCTAAAGATAAACCCCTCTCTCCCATGTCAGAAATGACCAGGAAGGGGTGGGTTAGAAATTGATTCTTTTATTTGAATAATAAAAATATATCAAATAACGATACATAATATGTCTACACGCCTCCTTCATATAAATGTTCCAATCGCTGTTTTATCTGATCGTTTTTTTTTGCCATTGAAATACCCAACTATAAATACACCTTAACTAAGTTGTAAAAGTTATTCATGAGCCATCAAACTATGTATCTTTTCTATTTACTCTCTTCATTCTATTTACACCTCCACTTTTTTTTTACGCGAAAAAATACGCACAAGTCCATCTTAGTTTATTTTCTTCAAACGGATAGTATCATAATCATGTAGGCTATTTTTTGCAGGTTTTTCTGTAGTGTGTAATTTCCATATATTATTTTGTATATATATATATATATTGATCAGTACCATACCGTTGTTTTACTGTATAACTATATACATAATTATACAAGGAAGATTATAGTGTGATTTGCTCTAAACATTCAGCATAAAAGAGAAAAAAGATTTTTGGTTTTAGTTCCGTGCCCTGCCAGCGAAGCACTAAACTACGTCGTTATACTTAAGTTGAAAGTAGAATAAAAAACACATTGACTGACACAAATGTGCTATCTTTTGTTTATAATACTGACGAAGCCACGAAAAGTTACCCACGTTGTTGTCGATGACTTGAGGAAATAGAGGCTTCGGTTTGAAATTTCAACAATAGCCAACATATAGTATTTGTTTATTTTTTATGGATTTGCTCTATTAATATGAACTGTTAATAACTCTCTATTAATATATACTGTTAATATTATTCTATTAATATATACTGTTGATATTACTCTATTAATATATACTGTTAATATTATTCTATTAATATATACTGTTGATATTACTCTATTAATATATACTGTTAATATTATTCTATTAATATTTACTGTTAATATTACACTAATTATATTATCAATGAGAATAAAAAACTTCCCATAAAAGAATGAAAAAAATGTATACGATTTCTAAGGTCTGGGCTTATTTAAAATTGACCAAAAGTTGAGATTTATATCAAGAAGTTGTATGAATAGTGGGGCATATGGAATTCTAGACGAGCAAGCATGTCTTGAATGCGATGAGCTGGATTGCACATGTAAATGTGATGGAACAGGTGGAATTAAATTTAGAAGTGATAGAGCCACTTTAATTCTGCATCATGCAGTAATAAAGTATCCTTGTATGCAATAATCAAATATGCTATAAAAATCCTTTAAGATACGGCATGTAAATTTTAGGAAGTTGATGATGAACCATTGGAATCTCAAGGTTAAAAGACCACTATAGATAGAATGCGGGTTCCTAATGTTAAGAATTTGCGATTGTAGTTGATGCTCTTTAAAGTTGGAAAGTTGCGAAAATGTTGCGCGTATTTAGCTACAAATGGACATTAGATTTTTGAGTGATACATGAATGTTATTATTAAAAATAGTACAGGAATAGGAGTTGTTTCGAGCTTTAAAAATTGCTTCAGCGTTGTGTTCACCAATTCAGCTTTACATTTAAATGAAAGAGTAGGGAGTCTATTTCTTGTACCTTGAAAAAAAAAATCAACTTAATGATGTTTATTCTATGTATTTAAGAAAAATTCAATGAGTTGAACGGATTGTAAATTTGAAGTATTTTGTCATCCTTTTTGGGTCATATAGGATTGTAATTAAATCATTACTGGTTCCAAAACAAATTATGTTTCTCGACCGTTTCATCACATTTCGGATGATTTCGAAAGTTTTCAAAGCCCGGCTACTGTCCATGTCGAAAGTTAATGGAGTTTGCGCCACATGAAACAGACCAGGAAAGTAAGGGAGGATAGAAAACACACACCTATTTTACACCTTCAATGAATTTTTTCCTACATCGCATAAGTGAGCTTATGTTTCAACGCGACAATAAAAACGACGAGTATAAATGTTTTCTGAATTTTTATGCACTTTTATTCCATAATTTTCGGTTTCATATGGACGAAAATGAGTCATGTTTGAAAAAATTTCAATTGCGTACATAACTAAAATATCAGACTGCTCGAAATGAATCTGGTTAAGTGCACTATGCAGTTTATATATACATAATTTGTAGATTTATATTAAGCTGTTTTCAATATATTGGCCAAAAGTTTTTTTTTAAAAGCTAGTACCTCGGGAACTACAAATCGTAGAGAGAAGAGAGCTATGTTAGGGCTTATATTTTATCAAATTTACTTTACATTAGAAATAAATATTTTTTTCAATCTGTAGTAATTTTATAAGATAGCGATACTTTTTTATTTCTTGAATAAAATGAAATTCCGACGGCTTTGCCTGGATGGAAAAAAGTGTTTATGTCAATATAAACCCGAAAAACATTAAAAATCACTAACTTTTAACTAAAAATGGTTTGTTTTTTAACTATAGACAGGCGAACAACATTGAAATCTCTCTACTTTGTGATCATATTACCCTCTATAGTCTCTTCTACTATTGTGATTTGTACAATGTCTGGGTCGAGCATTGGATTCATAGCATAAAGCTTGCTTTTTCTGAAAGGTTTACTTAAAATATAGAAATATTTTGAGGGGACAATAATTTAGGGTTAAACCGGCAATTCAATTATGAAAATCACTTGCCGGTACGAAGAATGCTAACGAGTGGAAAGCGGGACATAAACATATGTCTTGTTGCGATTGCAACATTGCTCGGGTCAACTCTGTAACAAGAGAACTGCACATTGTCTTGGTAGACTGCTGGGATCTCCTATTAGTTCATGTGCATGCACCTGCACATAACTCTGTCACTAAGCTTCAAGAATTCTTGTTGATAAATAAAAGTTCATTAGTATAAACCTAATGTCAAACAAAAGCCTTTTTTTTTTGCAATAGAAATGCTGTTAATTTATAAATAATTTTTAGACATTGAATCAAATCTGTAATGATTATCATAACTTGAAATGCAAATATATTGTAATATATTTAAATTTAACTTATCATCATTTTAACTAATTGAAATAAACATCTCATCTATATGGTATATAGTAATATTAATAATTTTTTTCAAGTTACAGAAACGCACACATTTTAAATGTTTGAACTACTAAAAGCCATGGATGACATTTTAAAATGTTATATCCTTCTGTTTTATGTTTATATATTTTTTTTTATTTACGAGCTAAATAAAAATTCTTTGCGTTATTTTGAACAAAACAGGAAAATGAACATATTAAAATGTTTAAAGAAAAAATTACACATGATTTAAATATTCAAATTTATTTGTTTTACAATGCTTACATAATCTTCATTATCATCAATTATACATAATAATATATGATAATACTGTAATATGATAATATTGGATGGTATTTCATGCATGGGAAGGATAAACCAGTCCCTGGATACATCCCGGTTTTGATTTATTGTAATTTATTCATAAACCTTAAATTTATTATAAAATAAATATATTAAAAGCAATTTAAAAAAATAAATATTAAATTAAATTATCATTTATAATTAATCTTCTCAAATTAATTTAGATTTGTAATAATATAAACGATATTATTAATTTTTATTTACTTTAATACAATATCTTTTTTTATTTCTTATTTTCAATAATGAGCCATTATTATTATTATAATATACCAAGAAAAGTTTTGAGTTTTATGTATATCTTCATTACCATCGACATTTTTGTTCTCACAGGTTTCATTTTCTCACTTCAAGAAAAAAAAAGAAAAGGAAAACGAAATTAGCATACATAGATAACATTAGAATTAGTTTTACTTCATTATTTTCTGTAATATGAACCTTTATAATTGACCTAGAAAAAACAAATTTGCACTTCCTCTGATTATGAGGTATACGTTTCAAGATAACTAAATACCAAAAACATAACAGATAATTTTTTATGTAATAGTAATGAAATAGTAAAATAGTGAATTCAACTAACAAATCATTGTGTAATCATTTGCAGTGTTTTTTAAAAAAATAAATATTACATTTTTTTTTGCGCTTTTAGGGATAAGTTGTATTTTCCAGTAATATTTGCATACGTTCCATACAACTTTGGAATTTCCAATGAAGGATTCTCAGAGAGGAGCTAATCCTTCATAAAAATGGAATCATTGATTTAAATTCGCTGGAAGAAGTGCCAAGGTCAGCTTTACTACTTACCAAAAGAAACTACATTCCCCATTACTGATATCTACCAAATTTAATTTTGAATTTATCAAAATTCCCTCGAAAAAAGAGTTTTAATCGGGGTTATACTATACTGTATACTAGGTACTAGCATAGTGCACATATTTTAATAGAGTTCAAGATATTTTTATCTCTTGTGAGTTACATCAATTATTTTTTATCCAATCTTAAAAAAAGTAAAATATTTTTTGTTAAATCTGAAAAAAGGGAATAATGTTTGTACTAATGTAATTTACTAATAAAACTCAATAATTTTAAAGTAATATTAAAAATAAATAGAAATTTTGATTTACACTAAAAATGAATATGATTTTATACAGAAAAACTATTTTAAAAATAAATAAAAAATAGTGTTGGAGATCAGCGGAACTATTTTTTTTTCGTTATTTCCACCGAAATGAGAAGTGAAAGCGTGCTACCGGTTGTTTCTTAACCTTGGACATAATTATCACTGCATTCCAATGTGTTGTTCTTAAAAATAGCTGGTTTATATTAGTTAATTATAATGCAATCACAACTATAATTGTAAGTAACTATGATAGTTTTTTACCTATTTTATTTTTATTCACACCTATTACATAAATGTGTATTACTCAATGAATTTCGTGCCATAAATCTAATATATAAAAATTAATTTTTACTTTATGCACTGCCATACTGCTCATCCCATTGCGATGAGGCTTATTGATAAATATTCAGGATTTTATCGAGAAGATTATAGGCTGGCCCAATTTTTCAGTAAAAAAAAAAAAATAACGCATATTTTTGGCGCTTGGCTAAAAAATTATACATTATTTTCATGGTTATTATATGCCAATTTATTTGTCTCTTTCTACAGAATTTGAAAACAATATTACTAATTTTACTTAACTATTAATTTTTAATTAACTTTGCTGTTACCATTTATGTAACTATAGTCACTTCTTATCGCTTCATTTATATATTAT
>NW_027111379.1:172896-190270 GCF_000696795.3 Halyomorpha halys | reverse complement strand
TTTATTTTGATAGGAAAATTCAAATAAATATTTCTTTCAAATCAAATCTCATTTCGCTTCTTTTACAATTTCTGTGAGCGATTTAGAAGTGAAGCTAAATAATAAATAACAATAAAATAATTTTAAAAAATGTATACTTTTTTAAATTTTTCCTCCTGTACTTTGATATCATCAAATATATCAGCAATCTTGGTCGTCAATTATTCACATGAAATTATTATAATTGGTTCCGTGAGTAAACTTTTTGATAATGTTTGTTGTAGTTATAACGCTAAAAATATTTATACATAAACAATACAACTAAAATCAGTATTGGAACAGTTTGGAAAGAGCTCCCGGATTTATAACCTTATTTTATTCTTGGGAAACAGAGCGGGCAGTTTATCTCTTGATTAATGTTATTCACTCTTTTTTAAGTTGAGGGGATTCAGAAATCATCATTCAAACCATTATTTCCTCGCTGATTGTTTTACTCTTTTCATTTTTTTTTTAAAAATAATTCTTAAACACTAAAATAAACAGAAATTATACATTACTTACTAGTCTACAACTCTATGTTCTTCATAGTTGCACTACTATACTCATACAAGGTTTGTGCCAGAACTGAACAGGGGTAATATGGGGAAAGATTTTTTTTTTCATAGACAATAATTGATAATTGAAAATAATGATTCTATTTATTAATCTTAATTTGTATTTTATAAATTATATTGTTTAATAATTAGTTTAATAAACCCTTTTTTTTCTAAAAAAAAACAGTATTTTCCTATGTAGAGGGCATGACTACGCGAACTATAATGTCGCGAAATGACGCAACAATATTGTTGTTTTATTGGCTTATCTTTAAAAAAAACAAACAAAAAAATACATATATTTTGGGATAATACTGAAAGTAATAATACTTTAAATTTAAAAATAATAATACTTGCAGTTATTCTCTCTGAATAATATTTTCAAATACTTCTATTTTTTAGACTGATTTATTTATCACTTACTAAGCAATTTAAATTAATCCATAAGACCTTGAAACTTATCTTAATATATAGTTGTTTCGTAAAAAAAGTATAGTTGTTTATTAATGACTGATCTTCAAAATTATATCTCATGAAGATAAAAGTCAACATAAACGCTACTAATATGTATTTTTAAAATATTTTAATAACGTTATTAATATAGACGTAGATGAAGAACTTTACTAATATATACACATATACACACACACACACACACACACACACACACACACACATATATATATATATATATATATATATATATATATTATGTGCCCCACATTGCAGGTCTGCGTCAGGCCAAAATTAATTTGTAACTAAATATTAATCCCAGCACAAAACTTCTATCAACTCCAGTAACCCATTTGCCTCTAAATTGTCCGAACACTCTTTAAACCTGTAACATGCTTTTAATTTAGATAATACTTTAATTCTTGCTACTTCTTAATTCTTTTCCCCAACCATAAACAACGTCTCATGTCAGAGTCCATTCACATAAATTTAACGGAGAATTCCGTCAGTCATCAAGTTCATCTTATAAAACCCTCATAATGCCTATTTTCTCTACGTTCTGCATTTCAGAAGCCCACTTTCTTGTCATGTCTTTTATTTTCTAAATTCTCACCCCATACTTAATTTAATTATATTTTATAGCTACTATCCTTCTTTTTTCATTTATATTTATGTATCTTTCTTTTAATTTATATTCATATGTTACCAGCTAAAGTATACTTACATTATTTACTTTATTATTAATTTTTCTATTATATAATTTACATACCTTCAAATCCCTATTCATTTGGTATATGGTATTTCTGAATCATTTATTTGTATTGTATCAATTTTTTTTTTACTTTATTTCTTCTTTGTTTTCTATACGTGTACATTTAAAATTTTTTGTTGTTGTATATTTCTTCTCCCTCTCTATTATGTATATTATCATTTATTGTTTACCTCATTTTAATATTTTTTCCACTGTTTACTTTAAAATTATTTTCAAATATGACGTACTTAACTGCCATCCCCACTCTTCCCAATCAAACGGTTCATCTTTAACTTCTGTCAAAACAGGTATTAATTCTGCCTCGTTCATTTTCTTGATTTTATTCTTATCCCCCTTTTCCTCTCTTAGTTTGTACTTTGTTTTATATGTCTTCATTTTAACTGTAGCTATTTCCGTTTTTATACCTTTCATTTTTACGTTTCATCGTTTTCCCTTGTAATTTTCCATTTACTTTTTTACTTATGTTAAGTGTTTGTATCTTCTTAAGCCCTATAATTTGGGGTGAAACTTTGGCTCATTAAAATATTTGTCACTATTTGGGTGTTTTTTTTAAACCGCACCCGAACCAGTATTCCATTTATTAATAATACGCACGGTCAATCAGTGATCTTGCAGTATATATGTTTTGTTTATTTATCGGACCAGCTGTGCGTTTGTTTTACATTTTATAATAATGCTATACTCAATGCTTTAGTTATTAATTAATATATTGTCTTATTGTCGTTACAAACCTTGACCATCCAGTGGCCATTGTCACCTATAGGAGACAAATTTTGGAGAGGCTTAAAGAAAAAAATGGATGTCTTTACCTACACCTACACACATAGAAAGCTTTATTTGAACTACTGTTTGATGGTAAAATAAAGCATCTAGTTAGGAACTATTGCTAAACCCACACTCTTTATAATAACTTATGGAATAGGTTCTGAGGTTGCAGTGACACAAGATTAAAACTTTTTTTGATTCTAATAACGTAACGAACAATTTAAATACAAACATTAAATTCATAGTTAATTTCAATTGACTATGCATTTTCACTAATATCAATCAATCACTCAACAATTATATAACAAAAAAAAATTATATGAAATGAATTTTGTACTTTATAATTTACACCAGGAAAACAAATATTAACTTTGGACCTTATTGGTATTGGTCCTTGCTTAAGAGGTGTATTGACAAATGTCTGAGGATGTTGTTTGTATTTTACGGTATTACGGTTATAGGTATATGTCTACAGCTAATTTTGATTTCGATATAAACAAGCAGATCATCATAATTTAATTAGTGACATGAAACTTTTAGTTAGATCCTTACTACTCTACTATTTGCGAAGAGTATTTGAAGCCACGTTACAATGTAACGAAACCTGCTGTGTTGACTCAGACAGTTTTCGTAGAGTACAAACATGTGTTTTATCTAGGTTCTGTACCATTGCAAAATCAGAATTCCAAATCTTGTCATAATAAATTTGATTTAAGATATTATTTAATTTATAACCTAGCGAAAATATTTACTCACAACATTCCTTATAAGGAGGCCCCAGCCGGTATATGATCAAGAAATTTCATATTATTTATGAAACAAGCTTTAACAATTTCTTATTAGGTATAAAAATTATAAATAAAAAAAAATTACATCATTCAAACAGGTATCAATCTTCGGACCCGCCCTAAGTTTTGACCTATAGGTGGAGAGAGACCGGTTCTTGTCCTGATTTTGGTCATCTTGCCAAATATAATGAACTAGGTAATTATCTAGATTGCAGCCATGACGGGAAATTCTTCTTGGTGGACCACACTTCTAATTAAACAAGGAAATGGCATGTATATGGGGTGAATGACCTAAGGTAATGCGGACTAAACTTAAGTAAAACGATTCAAAACCATCATCAAACTGGCGAGATCCTGCATGGATATAGAACGGAAAAATCAAACCGCCAGTTTGATAGTAGTTTTTTGCCAAGTGGGAAACTAATCTACAATGGCATACCTGTACCACTACAACCCATAAAAGGTCAGAGGTGCAATACTTTGTAAGGAAATACTGTTACTAGACCTAAGTTTGTGTAAGGAGGTGATTGTGTTAGAATAACGTTCGACTAACTGATTTTTACACAAATGAGAGTACCCACTTTATGAAGCTGGGTGAACCACAGAGGGTTCTCGTGCCCGCAGGGCTGACTCACAGCTACAGTGAAAGAGGACATAATTATCTGCCACAGTTGGATTCGAACCCAGGTCCTTGGAGTTAGTAGCACAGTGCCTTACCACCTTGCGCTTCTCACTCTCGCGCCTGATGAAACAGAACTGGCAGTACAAAATAATTAATTTGTTGCATATTATTATTTTGGAATTAGAAACAACAATACTTATTATTCCCTGGATGTTTATCTTTTTAAATTTTGAAAACTGTGGGCGTAGCGAAGAGTGGATGAACTAAAACACGCATATGGTCACACTAAAAGATACAACTTAAAACAAAATATTTTGAATATAAATTCGCTTTAAGTATTCAATAAACACTTTTAAAAATCGTATTAAACAATAAAAATATAAATTGTATGGTTATAGAATATTAATGAGATGAAAGATTAGAAGTGAATCGAATGATATCGTTTATTTCAGTAGTTTATTTAATGTGTTTCATATTTTTAATTATGTTATCTAATTATCATAGTTATATTATCAGAAAGTACTTATACCCAAACGTAGTATAAAATATAAATTAAACAATTTAATGATTTTTTAATTTAAATTAATCCCTAACCTTTTAAATAATGATTTTTAAGATCTTTTTTTTCTTATGGTTGGTAGAAATCATCTAGGTTTCACTAAATTTTATTTCTCTCACAACATATTGACTAATTATCAGTTCACATAACAAAAAAGTCGCTGATATTTGGAAGCTTTCGGATCCCATTCATATATCCTCAGTTTCCAAAAGGCGCGGTCCTATCTATTGTATTGTTTTCCATTCATTATAATTGTATGGGTCCAAGTACCAGAATGCCACAGTATCAGCGTTTTCTGCAGCTATTACCGTTATAACTGCAAAAATACAAGTAAGGCAGAATAATAAGCGGAAAATGTTTCTTAAATACGCGTATAATAAAGTAGCTTAAAACATTACAAATAGGTGCAAATGTATATAATATGTAGTGTACGTTCTCAAAAAGGAAAGAAGAAATTCGGTTTAAACTTTAAAATAAATAACATTAAAAACAATCCATTACCCAAGTATGTGTTACGAAACATCGTAAAAGGGGCGTCGATGAAAAAAAGATTTCATGAGAACAATTCCAAAAATTAAGGATTTCCTAATGTTTTATAAATTTTTATAAAGGATTATAAAACGTGATACTTTTTTTCAATGAGTCCTTCCATTAGTTATTTGTTACCATGAGGAGGACCTAAATGATGGCAAAACTTTTTTAATTTAATTTAATTTAAATTAATTTTTAATTTTAATTAAAAAAATTTTTAAATTTAAACAAGCTTATTTAATTTAATTTTTAAGTTTAGCATCATTAGAGTGCTACTAATGGGTAGTTTCTCTACACGCCTGCAACACTCCAATTTAACTTAGATCAGATTTACTAAATGTATTATAATGTACAGCTGTAAATAGCAATAAATAAATATTTTAAAAAAAAAGTTTAGCATAAGTTCGATACAAATAATAAGTAATGAGTCTCATCACCTAGTTGTTATTTTAAAAGTATACCAGTAATTTATCACGAAGACTACACTATAACTACAATAAACTGATAATAATAAAATAAAAGTAATTATAGAATATTAAATGGGAAATGTCATAAACGTTTTATTTTATTTTTTAAGCGGGGATTTTCATCATAACTGGTATTAAAACATTAGTATTCTATGTAGGGAAACTACGAATAATTATCTTGTTAATATAAACCTCCATTTGAAGTAGGCAATCATATTACTTAACCTAGAATATACTATCCTGCAATAAAGTTATCTATAATAGAATTTTACGCATTTTGTTTGTAATTGGTTTCTTATGTGGGTAAGAATTGCAATAATTCAATTAGAAATTGAAATGGACTGAATAGGTCAGATCTTGCTGTGGGGCCAAGGTGAGGAAATCCGACTAACGCCTCACCACTTTCTATCTTACCTTTAGATCACTTAACCTCTATCGTAAGATCATCGTTTGTGGTTTTGACAGTCACCAAATTGTGATCCATTTATCTCTTTCTAGCCCTTCTAGGAACCGATTGCAAATTTTATGAGTCCTTCAAAATTAATGAGTAGGGTGGAATGGTTTTAAAGTCTAATTCCTAACTATTGCAAATATTAATAAAATGTAATAAGTTGTTTCGTTTAAAAAAAAAATCACTTAAAAAATGGTTGTCAGCCTGTAAGTAACCTAAAGGGCTGTCAGAATGGAAGTAAAACCAAGTTTCCTTGTTGAAAATTGCCTTTAGTTAGGGCCTACAGTGCAGAGATCCGAAAGTAGAATTTACAGAACCTACTGTACCTATTGTAATACTGAACTCGATAGTGAAATCGCCTTGATAGTGAAAACAGGATAATAAAGACAGAATCTTACTATCACAAGCAATTTTTAATATTTATGTTTTTGAATATATTTGAATTTTTATTTAATGGATTAAAGTAGGTTACAAAAATGTAACCTGTTCCCTTCACATTTTTTGATAATTAAGATGGTATTATGATTAATAAAGTTTCAAAGCAATATAAATATCAAACTATAAAAAATTGACAATAAAAAAGGTAAAATGTTTCCGAGTACAACAAATTCCAACTTCAAATTTTGTTTTGCTAAGTTAAGAACAAAAGAATTGAGAATTATACTTTTTTAAATATTGTTGTACAAAATATAAAATAACGTTTAGCATTTGTTGAATTTTGAGTATTTTCAATCTCCCTCATCTTATGGTGTCAGTCATGATCTTATGGTTTCTTCAAAAATTAATTCTATGGAAGTTATTTTTTTTTGTAAACGTCATTAGCAGCCTATCTAGGAGAAATTTATGGGAAAAAAAAACAAACATTGAAAAACTTAATTTTTCACAATGATAAGAGAACAATAAAATTTGTATGAAATGGTAGAATGGCACATATATGGAATATAATAGATACACAGTAATAAATGCAAATAAACGTATTGAATAGATATAAAAAATAATAGATTTAAATAAAAAGTAATAAATATTAAAAATAAATAAAAATTGTTTTATATAAAAAAGCATTGCTTGTTTAAAAATATTCTGATTTATTTTTTTGAATTATTTAATTAATCAGCCATGTTATTATTAATAAAAATATAACTTTCATTATATATTAATTTCTTATTAAAAATAATGTCGATAAAATTAACATTATGCCAAAAAAATATCGGAAAGAAATCTAATTATAGGGTAATTTAAACAAGAAAATCACTGTTTAAACAGAACAATATGGTTTGAATACTTAATGACAGTTTCACTAACAAAAAGTGTTAATTTTGCATGTCATCGCTTAGTTTTCACAATCATACTTTACTGTATTTCTTAGACTTGTGCTGACTCAATAGCTTCTAACGGCTATTTCCTTTGCAATTACAAACCAAGAGTTATAAAACTGTCAAAGTCATTTCCTAATTCCTACGAGTTTTTAAACGATTTAACGAGCTTTAGTTCTGTGTGAGATGAATGGATTATTTGTTTGAATACAACAGGAGTTACTTCTTGTGAATACCAACTTTTTGTATTTTCCAAAACTAACTGCAATACCATCTGACATAAATTTTAATAGTAACAAAATTGTCCAAATTGTCTCAATTTTCTTTATTAAAACTACCAATCTCAAACAAGATAACAAGCATTAGTAAAAATCAATTTGAATTGTAGAAAAGTTAACATTGAGAAGATTATATAAAATAAATTAATTACTAGCAAATTGTAATCATTTAAAAGAATAAATAGTCTATGAAGCTTTTTAACTGATCAAAACCTTTCTATATTTTTTTAAAACTAATTAATTTATTGTTATTTACAAGTGTATAAAAATTTATGGAAGTGAATTTGCTGTAGATGACATTGTAACATGATACAGACATGTGGAGAATCTACTCATTGATAGAACTCCAATAACATTTCTAGAGGAGAAGATCTCGAGGCCATCTTCTTTTTATTAGGTAATGCAGGAGAAGCCAGGTTAGATACAAGTGGATTTGGGTGGTTGAGGAGTTTATCATGGAAGGATTGGTTCTGGTCGACATCATGGATGACTTGATTCTTGACAAGGAGCATTAAGGATTTTAGACTGTAAGGATTGAATTCGGTAGCCCCAAAGCTCAACTCCGTATGTCCAGATAGGTCTTATTACAGTAGATCAGTCTTTTGTAATGGATTGGTAGTTTAGACCGCTTGTCTTGTAAGTGCTGTAATAGTCGGAATCGACGATCAGTCTACTGTCTTTTCAGTCTTTTATGAGGATTCCATGTCAGTCGTTTGTCGAGATGTAGTCCTGAGTAACGGATCTGTTCGACAGGAATAAGTGGGTTATTATTAAAGGATACTGTTGGGCAAGAGGTCATGGGGTTACGACGAAGGGTAAATCTAGCCCCCATTTTGCTGGTTGAGCATTAAATTTGTATCATATGAATATTTAGTGATTTACATTTTTCTCCTTAATATTTTATTAAAATATTTACACTAAACCAACGAATCACGATTCCTCCTCAAATAAATAACGGATAAGAATGGAAATGTCCAATTCTAAGAGGAAAAGTCTAGACCATCAGTTTTAATTATGTTCCAATTTCATTTTGGCTTGATTATGTTTTGTTGAAATGCCATATTTTTAGCACGAACAAAATTTATAGTCTTTATTTCCACTTCGAGAAGTGCTAAAATACGAATTTTTGTAACAACTAAAAAATAAAAAGTTTTCATTCATAATTTTCGCCTTTCCTGGTTTAAAGATTTTTTTTTATGAAAATTACAAAATTAGCTATAACTTCAACATGAGCTAAAACAAAATTTACTAGAGTTTTTGTTTACCAAATAACAAGAAATCAACATTTTGTGAATTTATTTTGGAAAATTTGTAGAAAACTAAAAAGGTATGATCATTATTAGATTAAAAAAACAACATAATTTTGATGAGACTATATAGAGAAAAATCATAATTTTAATGGAAATAAATTTTATTTTTGAGTAAAATTAACTCAATAAAAATTGAAATAAATTTATTGTAAATGGGTTTGTTGTAGATATATTTTTCTTTAAAATTAAAAAATGATATAAACCTCCATACATATATTTTTGTTATGAATCAAAGTTTGTGCAATCTTTTAAATTTAAAAATAATTTACTCAGTTAAGCAACTGAGCAAGGAGTTTTATGTCCGTTGTAAGAAAATAGTTAAAATTTACTTATAAGTTAACTTGCTACTTTACTCTAATAAATATAATTTCTTGGCTTTGAATGATCTATTCATAAAGTAAAAACATCATTAATATGTCACAATTATAATAGTAATTCATGAAATATTCAATTTTAAAATCATATATTTGAATATATATTTCCATAAAACAGATAGAGTTACTACAGAGGGAATATGTAAATCGGAGACAATAAAAAACAAAACAATGCATATAAGGAAGCTAATAAATTTATATATAACTAAGATTTCTGTCAGATGTACAATGCATATATGACCTTATATAGAGTCGTGATTAGGCAATTGGGAACTCCTAACGACCTAGTGTCATCTATCATAGTATAGCCCTTGACCCTTCGTCTAGGAAGTGCTAAAGTTGATGTCACTCCACTAGATTTGTCTAATGGTCTAATGGGATTTCGAAGAAGAACAAATGTTAAACGTTTCCTGATTTTTTTGTTTTATATTGTGCTCCTCTCATAAAGAATATTAGATGAAACAACATTTCCTTGACATCACGTCCTTGTAAGGAATTCCTAGATACGCAGTATAAAAATTCTCGATCATTTTCAAGGCTTTCCCAAAAATTTAATTAATGTGTAAGGCTTATCTATTTTTTACTTGGTTATAATTCAGGGTGTGTAAACAGCCCCGCTCAAAAACAAAAAGCTGTGCAAAACTGAAGTTACTTATTTAAAGCGAGTATATACCTGGGATGTGATGGCAACATTTTCAATAAAATCGCCCAACCAAAAGTATTTATGGAATCAATTATCCATATTTTCTCGACTACTATTTCATCGATTTTAATTAAACTTGGCATCTTAATAAAAAATTAAATAGGTTTTAATATCAGCTAGGTCTTATTCTTTCTGAAGTAGTTTTAGAGGGCTTAAATTACAAATTTTTACAAAATCTTTCTCTAAAGAACCTTTAGTTATGTTTATTTAAAAAAAATAAACTAAAACAGTTCTTATTGTTAGCAATGATGAACGATTAATACAATATATAATAAAATAAAAAAATAAATAATAAAAATATCCAGTTTCAGTTCTAGCATGAAAAGATATCTTTTGTTAAACTGTTAATTATATTGGTTTTTCTTACCTCCAGAAGTATTTTGTTTATAATTTTTGCCTTATTTGGTCTTGATTTTGATTTACTTGAAATTTAGTTGGAATAAGCATATTATAATTTTGCCCTATGAAATGCGTGCCTTACTATCCTCATGAATAATTCTAAGTGGTGTAGGTTTTTAGTGGCTGAATATTGCGTCCTCCATTTTTTTTATTCGAGGCACCGAGTCGACCGTTCGTGAAGTAAATTTTGCGTTGGAATATGGGTTAAAATGGTGCACTATGTTTTTCTTATTTCATAGCTCAATCAATTTATATTTTTTTAAATAATATGCTTTTTTTTTAAATATATAAAAGTCTGAAAAATCTACATTTGAGTGTTTAGATTAGTCGGCAATTACATTTCATATTGTTTATAACAACCTTAGGTGTTTTCATTCAATTATCTAAAAACGGCTCTAATGACTGATTAAACTCGTTATATCAATGGAAAATAAAGCCATCAAGTAAGTTTGCTTCTGTCCTCATTGAAACAATTTTACAGGGTTTATATGCTGAATTTCTAAAAAATCTTCCTCAAAAGAATCTTTAATTTTCTTTATTAGAAATAATTAACGCTATAACATTGTTGAGAGCAATACAAAATATATAAATATGAACTATAAATGAATTTGATAATTGAGTACTGTGGTAAATTAGAGAACTGGGTAATGCAGTTACTCTGAAAAATCGGAGATAGCCGACCATTTCCGGTCTCTCCCGATCATATCATATCCACAGGGATTTGATATATTTTCTTAAACTGTTCAGAAGTGAAATTTGATGCGCGCACCGGACCACATTTTTGTTACTTTAGCTTGAATAAAGTCGTGTTATTTCTAATGATCGTGGAACGATATAAGAATAGCAGTTAAGTTATACTGATTTCTTTAGAAAAGTACACCCTATAGGGTCCGATCAGATGACAGCATCTATCGGTAAGTGTCAAAATAATATACAGAAATGATAAACATAACTGAATTATGAGTTGGTTAAACTTTTGATTATTAGGGCGCTGTGGATTCATAAGCTAGAACAGTGCAATATAAATTAATTGATAGCGATAAAACTAACAAATTAACAAAAAAAAAACACTAAATATAAAATATTAATATGGAAATGAAAAAAAAATGAATGCAATAACTTATAAAATAAATGATAATGATACGAATTTAAATTAATAAATTTATCATAATGAACTAATGAGTTCGTAATAACTATAGAATGAACTTGATTAAAAATAAGAATAAAATATATAATAAATATTTTATTTTAACGAAATATGTAATATAATATCTAATATAATTTCACATGATCGGCAGTGCCTTGATTGCGAAAATACAATATTACAGCCAATAGCCAGTTTCCAGGGGAGTTATCTTTTATTTGACCGCTAAGGAAAAAGCCTCTCCTGGGGCACACCCAGCCTCTTCAAGCGTAAGTTCTAAGCCCATCACTTTTACTCCTTGTATGTTCGTAATGAAACGTTACTTTTGATCGTAGTCGTACAGGTTCCTCCCACATCCTCTTCTTTAAATATTCTTGAAATAATGTTGTCTATCCCTTCAATCACCCAGAAAAAAGTTTACCTTGGAGCTAAACTGATTTTAAAACCTATCGATTGTGATGAATGGTAGAACGGCCGAAGAATTTTAAATAGCCTTCCTCTGACCCTTGAATAATCTTTCAACTACACAGACTAAGATACTCGTTGCTCGTGAAGGCACTACATTAGAATTCTAGAAGGCATCTAGAACAGGGCTGTTTATAGCCAACAGAAGGCAAAGCGATCTAGTTTGCCCACTGGTGACATTCGAGAGAGGATTTCCCAATAGTAGGTCCCATCTTGGGAGCATGGTTTTGTCCTGGTCCAATAGCTGAATGTAGCTGTTATTTTTACATTTAGTACATGTACTCATTCCATGTTTCATTCATAAACGGTGAACGGTACGTGATATGTTTATAATACAATATTGGCTACGGTATAGTAATATTTTTAAACCAGAACGGAAATAGTGATCTCATATCTGAATCTGAGTATATTTTGTATATATTGAATGATGTATTATGAAATTGAATATTTACATTGGATTATATATAAAGTAACTTCAGTAATACTTCAGTAATTCATGAACTCAATTTTGGAGATTTTTATGCTCTAAAAAAGGTTATGCCACATATATTTGAATTCTCGATTGATAAAAAAGATATTTTTGATGGAAATTATATAAAAAGCGTAGAATAAAGCCAATTCCATTTCTTCATTTATTTTTAATTAACAGTTTTGGTACTACAGTATTAATAATTTCTTCTTGAATCCATTAAATCACGTTTTGTTAAACTTTTTGCGCGTTTTTTAGGCTCAAAATAAAAAAGAAATTTAGATTAAGACGGATTTTCTATAAAAAAAAATTTCTAAGATGGAAAAAGTAAATTATAATTTAGGCCCGAAATTCAAAATTTTTCCAAGTTCATTTAAAAATTGAATTTATTTTTTTGAACAGCTTTGGTACAATAACATCACGGGATAAAATAGTTTCCTCCAGAAACTGTTAATCCACACTTTATTTAACTAATTTTGGAAGAAATTCTTTCACCTTGTGATACTCTAATGTAAAAATTATTAATTAATCTAAATTATGAATTACAAAATCTAAAATAAAGTACAAAATGAATCCTCAAAACTACTTTTCAAGAAGCTAATAAAAATATTGAATTTAGAATCTATATTTATAGAAACAGCGATCGTAAAAATATTATAGGTTTATAAATTAGAAAAATATCAAAAATTAATAAGCAACTGCTTAAACGATATATTTAATTTAGTGAAAATTAATTCAAGCTTTTGAGAAATAATCACTGGATAAAAAAGGTTGTATTCTATGAAGCTTCGGCTATTAAGGAAAAACTACTTTAAATCGTCTCTGCATTATGAAATGTAAGATTCTAAAAAAATAAGATTCTCTTGATTTTTTTAATTTAATCTGGAGTTCTCTTGAGACCATCAAACATTGAGTGGCTAACAGAATCAAGATCCTTTTTAACATGTTTCGTAAAGTCATTGTCACAAATATCTAACGTGAATACATTTGTTTAGTGTTGAGATTGAAGTACTGAAAAGGAAAAAACTCCTTATACTTTCATCAGGTTGTTAGATAAGGCGTTTAGACAATAAATATTCAAGTAAATTGAAATTCTAATGTGTTGTAGGACATATTATAATAACATTAGAGTTCGTGGCTCATTGTTATTCTAAATTTGGTCGCGGCCTCGAACGACGTCGGTAACTACTTAATTATCATAAATATAATGTTATGATAATTGAAGTTAGAACTTGATTAGTTCGCAAAACTAAAAGGTCATGTATGTGTATCATTCCTGACGATGGTGAAATAAAGCCATTTCACATTCTGGTGGGGTATTTACGAAATCTAACAACGAAATTATGACCTCGATCTTCCTACAATAAGCGGCTTTGCTCAAGAGGAAGTGTTACACAGTTCGCTCACAATGTCTTCTTAATCGAGCAAGGTTAATCGTCGTCCTGGAGCTTTTCGGAAACTGTGTGGTAACCGGAGGAGGCTATGAAAGCCAGAGAAAACCTACTATGGCCGGGTATTGCGAGAGGTGCGGCCAGGAAATACCAAACCCCTTTAATACTTACTGCCAATAGCCACGTCTTCCTAGATATTTAAGCTAGATGTATTTAGAAATCTAGAAGTTGGTGAGGTACAGTCAATTCTTTATATTTAGCTTTGCCTGGATTTCACTGAACATTAAAACTGTAGTAGCTTGTGAGTTTTAGATTTAAAAGCTTGATAAAGTAAATGTTTATTGAGAAAACGAGGTCTGACCAATTAGGAATGTAACCATGTTCTAATTTTTTTTTCTATTGCAAAAATTGAAATTTAATCTGAGTTTTATGACTTATAAATTTAATTACTAAGCTAGCCCGACGTTTCAGTCTTTCAAGCCTACTGAAAATAATTGAAATCTAAACAAAACCAACAATGTTACTGCAAAATAAAAAAAAAAAATATTTTTTTTTTCACGATTATTTCGTTATATTGTAAAATAGTGTTTAACATGGATTGCAGAAATATAGATGGGGACATAGTAAAAAACACAATTGATTCCATAGTTTATTTAACTGCTAGTATTAAATAAACTGGCAATGTTTCACTATTGCTATGTTTGAGGATGTATTTAGATTAATTGAACACTTGAAACAATGATATCAATTAATTTATAGATGTAGTGATAAGACGGTAATTATTGTAACATAAATGGAAACAGCTACTTCACTTTATAATCATTAATAATGATCCGATTTAGTTGTTATTTTCTTATTTTGCTTCAATATTAGTACTGTATAAAAACAATTAAGAATGAATGAATTTTCGCTAATGATTTCTTTTAAAAAATCCTTCAAATAAATTAAGGTGAAAAATTTCTAATTTTTAATTTCTTTAAAAATGGTATTTGAGAGTATCAGATGATGCTAAAAACGATTTGCATTTTCCTAAAAAATGTTGACCTACTTTGGCCCAAGCCTCATTATGCTTTTTTAATTTTTAGTGAGTAAAAAATCATTGTATAGCATTGGAAATTTCTTTTTTTATTTCTCAGTAAGCGAAAAATCGATCGGCATATAATAACCACTATTAATAATTTTTTCGCCTAAAAAAATCGGGCCATATCCTATATCCTTCTCGGGAAAATCTTGAACGTTTAGCAAAAAGCTCCATAATAATTTGAGGAACATTGATGGTGCAGCAGTGCATAAAATACGAAAAAACACATATTCATTTTATTATATATTAGATAAAAATAAAACAAAAACATAAATAGTATAACAATAGAAATTTTTTTAAAGATAATTTTTTATATTTTCTAATTTCGGTTTTTAAAAATTCTTTTCAACTTTTGTTTAACACATTTTCATACCTCACGTCTTAATCATTTGAGTACTGGAGTCTCTATACTGTTTTGAAAAAAAAGATTGTTATTGTATCATTTTTTTTTTTTTTATTTTTCATTTTTCTTTATTTGCACCTGTAGATCTACTTTACAATCAGAAAATGAGATGTTCTATCTAGGCATGGCATGAGAGAGATAGCACCTCCGGTGCATCCTCCTGACGTTTAGTAAATTATTTTATTACATTAGGAGATCCCGCATCCAACTCCTCTTCAGCCTACGCAGAGTTACGTCAGGAATGTCATGTGTTGCAATTTGTCGTATAAATTTATTAAAATGTCCATGTAGCGGGTGGTAAAACCGTTTTCAAGTCATATGAATGTGGTCCATTACACTCGTTTTGAGTTTGTTGCCAGTCTTAAAAATTGTGATTGAAAAGTTTGTATTTTCTGAATCTGTTTCTTTTTCGGAGGTCCATAAATTTGGCAGGTAAGTCCATATAGGTTTTATTAAGTAATTGCATAAGTCAAGTTTCTGTCTGAGCAATAATTTAAAACGTCTGTGAAATATAGAATATAATGTCTCAGTCGGAAATTTAGCGTTTTACGTTTTGTCTGGACGTATGGGCCCGATGTCAACCTTTTATCGTAGGTAAGTCCTAAATAAGTTACAGTGTTTGTATTCCTAAATAAGTACAGTGTTTGTATTTGTATTGTATATTAATTTCGGTATTGGGTGATTGTCAATGTAAACTGAAGGGCATGTTTTGTGTCGTAGAGTAAATGTGATATGTTGTGATTAATCTTAATTTTCCATCGTGTGCACCATGTCTGTATATTGTTTAGACTATGTTCTAGTGTCAGTGTGGCCTGTAAAGGGTCTGTGTTTCTCGAAATGATTGCAGTGACGTCTGCATACGTCGCAGTTAGTATGTTGTCGTTTGTCGGTAAGTCGTTTGTGAATATGAGGTACAGAAGTGGGGCCAAGATAGAACCTTGAGGGACACCTCCAAATATTGGTTACGTTGATGAGTTCACTGAGCTTTGTCGGACAGAAAAGAAACGGTCATGAAGAAATGTCATTTATTTAATTTTGTTATTTTACTTAGCTTGAATTGCTATCTTCTCCGAATGGTTTATAAATAAAATTTCTTTTTATAGTGTAAGTATATTTTGTAAAATTGTTTTCTTAATCTTAATTTCAATGATATAATTATATATAAGATGTTAAAATAATGGGCTTGATGGGAATGTAGTATAAGTCGTGGCATCTTTGTGAGTAGGAAAACATTAGATTTATTTATGTGATCTTCTAGCATAAAGTTAATTGGGTATAATTTTCTCCTAACTCATTGATATATATAATTCTAATCCACTAAGTAATAGGCTTGAGTTGCTGCGCATAAATAAAACAAATTTTAATTGGTAAACATACATGTGCATTAACATTCTTCCCCGACCAAGGTAACATAACTGGCAATGAATCGTAGTTGGTACAGTTTTCCTTATACGACTCTCCTATTAATTATTATTAATCAGAGTTTCAAATTAATTAATTACGTTTTTATTTATAAAAAAGCTAAGTATTCACCACCAATGAATTGAAACTAATTTTTGCTGATTTAAATCAAATTTTCTTGTCCTGAATTCACATGTAGTGTCTAACTATAGAGGTCATGGTAACAAATACATTTTTAAAAATTATATTTGCTACTAATATTAGGAATTATTATATGTTTATGTTATTATTAACTACGTTATCACAAGAAGAAAACAAACTTTTTTTATATCTTTATTGACATTTACAACTGTACATAATACATTCAGTAAATTTGGTGTAAGTTTATTATAGCGTGATATAGGCTTGTAGAGAAACTACCCATTGCCAATAAAAACAAACATAAAATCGACTAAATAATGCAGAATAGCTCCTAGTCCTAGTTTTTGAAAACTGCATAACAGAATTACAAATTCATTTTTTGATATTAATTAACTATTTTTGTAGGGTTATTATTTACTTTTCAAGTTTCTTTCACCTACAGAGCAATTGGTAAAACAACATCACAAGTAGTAGTAAACAATTTCTTTCACATCGCCACTTCAGAGTACAAATTGGATGCGA
>NW_027111379.1:156379-171141 GCF_000696795.3 Halyomorpha halys | reverse complement strand
CTTAAAAAGGAATGGCCTTTTGAATAAGATTTAAACCAGAAAATCTGTTATACATAATAAAAAAATACCAACAGAAGTAATTATTTAATTTTTTTTTCTCGAAATTATTTAAAGTGAAATAGAATTATAGAAATAAAATATAAAGCACGAAACATGGGCGTTGATGACCTCAGGGTTTTACGCCCTTAAGCCCCAGACAACAACAACAACAACATCACAACTAGTAAAATGGTATAAAACATGTCAAAATTTAAAAAAATAAAATAACACAATAACTACAGTTTTAATAAACTTCAGGAACATCGTAAAACAAAAAAATAAAATAAACCGTTAACCGTTGAGATGGAATTTACAGACAAAACTGGTGATTTGGAGGCAAATTTAATTTAATTTTTATTAAATCCAAATTCTGGTGTGGTAAGCGCATCACACAACCTTTACTATTACCCTACTTACACCACCAAGTTTTGTGTAAATTGGTGCACTCGTTATGGAGCTATCACTATTTTTGTCATTTTCAAAAAAAAAAAAAATCCAGTTAGGCGATAATTATCAACAAAAATTTTTCTATTACTATAAAAATTCGAATCGAGGTAGTTATAACGAATATAAGTTTAGTTCTTGCCAAAATTGAAAGAGTTTAAGAAAGGAAAGGAAGCTGAAATGCGATAAATAAACGATGCTTCCTTTTTTCTCCTCTATTTATTCGTAAAATTCTATAATATTTTAATATTATCTATAATTTAATATTCTTACAATGAAAACTGTTCATTTAACAAAATTAGAAGTAGTTCAGAGGAAGACTATTTTAATGAAGACAAAACCTACTTGGTATTAAAGGCCATTCAATTGTAAGTTGACAAACTAAGTTTAATCCAAATTTTAAAAACATAAAAATCGTGTCTATAGAAAGTTACACTTTCAGTCAGTCGATTTTAGCGAAAAAGTTGCTGTCACAACAACCCTGGACAATATACCTACCTAAAATATGTTATTTCAATTTTTTATTACTTTTTGTTTTCGAGCTAGATTGTTAACAGACACACACACAGACCATTTTTCACGACTATGTTTTTACGACTTTGAAGTGCCCTATAAAATATTTTCGAGTCAAAATTCGAATTTGAAATTTGGCACTATTGCCATACTTACTATTACTATTTATTCCCGGTATAGATCAGTAAAAGTAAAAATCGACCTAAATCCTAACCTTGTAATGTGCCATATTTTAACTAACGTTCAATAATTCCACATCAAAAGGTTTGTGTATTGTAAGCTACAATACAACCGGTGCTGAGGCCCGTGGACTAATGCTGATATATTCCTTGACAGCTCCTCTTAATATTGGTATGTTTTTATAAATAAAAAAAATTACGTATTCAATACCAATCTTGATTAATGATGTTGAATAATATTGCAGTAAAACTTATAGTAGACACTTGGAGGTAAATTTTAAAGACTATGAAAAAAAAAGTTGTGCAAGATAAACGTTATAGAATATTTATTGCTCTGCTTTAAAATAAATCTTCAAACGGACTTATCAAAATAAATTTTGTTTTCAACTGTACAATCTTAAACTCAGTTTATAACGGACTTAATAACTTTAAATAATTGAGTAATTATTTTATAATTACATATATAAGTCACGTGACTACGGGGATTAATTTATAAAAATAAGAAAACGGTAGGTGAAATAACACTCATCGAGTGTGAAAACAAGACTGGTTTATTGACTGAGTCCGTCAACTTATATGGTATGGTATATATGGTACTCGATCAGCTGATATGGACCAGTTTAAGAATAATCCTCGTAAACTAATCTTGTACAATTGAATGACATATAAGAAAAAAAATCAATAAAAACTATAAATGGATGAGTAAAACCTTTACCTCCGCTACACGAAAAAAAAATCTACATGATTAAAATAATAATACAGAACAATTTATATGTACTAAAAAGAACTCTTTAATTAACAAAATTTGATTCTTCTTGCTCACAATAATCACTTATAACACTATTCCACGAATTTATTTGAGTGAAAATAAAAAATAAAATTAACAAGAAATTACATTCTGCACAATCGCATCCTTCAGGTGTTGCAAAAGGGACATAAATGAAGATCAGGAAACATGCCGGGAGGAAATTCCAAAGGATCGGGCTATGAACATTCCTTCAAATGTTTTAGCTCTGTGGAAAAGTATACAGAGTGGCTGTGTTTTGTTTCCATTGAGTGGATAGAGGATTCTAATTGCAGGATACTATAGATATAAGAAGGGTGCTGGGTGTTGATGGTTTGGTTCAAAGATCCAACAAAATATTCTCTCTGGTTAAAGGGAAAGAGCCACTTTAATTCTTAATGAAGGTGGTAAGCACATGAAAGCCTAGAGGTACCAAATACAAACCTGAAAAAAAAAAATCATGATTCTCTTCATTCTGCCCTCCTGTAAAGTCAAGAGACCTTCATCTATCAAGAAACTGATAAGTGTTGGTAGTGCTTATATGGACGTGTAGGTTGTGGGAGTGTATGTCGGGAGTGATGGAATAGTTTCTGTGTACTTACTGGCTGAAGAATAATAAAATTAATGAAAATATCAAAAGGAGTGAGCAAGAATTTTTTTAATAAAATAATCGAACAATTTAATGTAGATGAAGCATTGAAATCTACATTCAAGGTATCACGGTTCTAAACTTGACCTTTAGCAGTGCTTTTCATGTTTCCACTACGAGTCACAAAACCATATAAAAATAAAACGCGTACTCATATTACTAAGAACTGCACGAATTTCCTCAGCAACCCTGAGGCATTTCGGCCTAAATCTCTGATACTTGACCTATACAACATGTTAAGTCATAGCACACATTTCTAATTGCACATTTATCCTTCGTCCTACGACTACTTTAGCAGAAGAGTTACCTCGAAATTAAATATACTCGTGATAAATCAAACCGCCATATGTTCATCTTCGGCTTACTGTTTCTATGAGGAGATTCACATATTCCGTGGAAATTTTCATTACATATATTTACAAAATATTATGCTTACAACTTAACAATCTATTCTAACCTGAGTAAATTTAGGATTACAAGAAAAGGGACGAAATAAATTCTGAGGACCCGAAATATTCTGTTCTATTATCGGTGAGCCCCGAAGGACTATATATAGAACGAGCAAAAATTGAGTCCCTTCTTGTTTTTTTCTTCTTTTTATGTATTTTTTATTGCATAAATATATAATTTACAACATTTACCATATTGTTTTGGATTACATGAAATTATATATCATTGATTTATGTTTACATTAATTTATGTTTGGTTCTTTTGTCTTTATATCTATGGATTGTAGCTTTAGTGTAATATCATATTTCTGTGATTAGAGGGTTTAATGAGGTGCAGCCAGAATGGATGAAGTTATGTATTAGTTTATATTTGTAATATATAATATGGTGTCTACATTTAATTCAGAGTGTATGTTAGATATTCTAGTGTAATGTGGATAGTTATTTGATTATTGTAAGTATTATTTTAATCTTGATTTTTTATTAAAGTATGGATACATTTTATTCAAAATTTTCTTTGCTTGTTCCAATTTCGGTTTGATGTGATGGGGGTATCGCCATTTGTTAAGGAATTTAGGTTTGTTTTTTTAAAAGCATTTTGCTAAAAGGCTATTTATTAACGATTGTGTCAATACGGTTTCCTTCTTGCTGCGGATCCCTCAATTAGAAATATGTGCATAGGTACTTTTGGTCCAGGAAAATAATATTTAGTCCTGGACCCTAGTAATTTGTTTTTATTATAGCATACTTTATGGTGTTCTTTAGCGGTACGAAGTGTCGGTGTATAAAGTGGCCTTACGTTACTTTACGTAATCATATGTAAATACCAATAAATAGTAAAAAGAAGTGTTATTCCTCGATGCCTGATATAACACTAATACCTCCATTTAAATTATATAACAGCAGACTCCAGCAGACTGGACCTTCTCCATGACCGAGCTGACCCCTCATCGGAACCAGTGGGTCTGGAGAGCACGCTTACGTGAGCAGTTGCAGCTTACTACATCTACGGCTATTTATTTTATTTACTTTCACTCCTCTAACAGTTCCCTTTGCAGAAAGTATCTTGAATTATTGATGTCTTCACGGTACTTAGCACGTTTGTAGGTACTGAACGTTAAAAATATTGCTAAAAAATATAGTTCGTCGTTACGTATGGGTTTCATTAACTGCTTGTTATTTTAATGATTTGTCTCGAAATAAAATATACTTGAATTGCGATAATAACGAACTATAGAATGTACTATTGATAGGAAACGTGTAGTAGTAAATTGGCTAAATTTTTTTTCAAAACCCACCATTTTACAAGACGTTGAGGATAAAGCTATCTCTATTATGGACTATATTTGCGTAAATGAAATTTGGCAAGCGCTATCTTAGGACGAGAGAACATAATGTAAGAAAAATGAAAAGTATTTGAAATAATTTAAATCCGGCCTCTAGTGGTAAAAAAGTTCTCCCTCTTTGGATTATACTTTCCTCAACTATGCCAAGAAAGATTTTTTCACTAAAATTGTTCACCTAATTGAAACTCAGAACTACTTCAAATCGAGAATCAGTAGTTTAGCAAGAAGAATCGTTCATATAGAAAATAAGGGAAGAAAACAACAGCGACTTCTAGATGACTTAATTTTATTATGTTACTCCAACAATGTTAGATAGTTTGGAAATTAAAATACTTTTACAGTTGGAATTTGAAGTATTTTTAAAATATAGCTAATACATAAAAATCAATATTTATTTGTTCGTAGTTCAGGCACTGCCATAGTTTTGATGCCGCAGTTGCCTTGCTCGGGAAGCTGATATTTTTTCACGGTTATTGTTCCGGTTAACCTACGGCAACCGAAAGGTTGAAGTGGAGGGGGCACCATCAAACATCATGGCATAATAGCCTACTGCATATAGTGGCGCCCCAGGTAGCCAACAGCCAAATCTCACCTCCCCCAGCGCTCTCTGGGAAGAGAAGCTACCCAGACTAAAGGGTGTGAGAGCCATCTTGTCTTAAGAAGCAGTTCATTATTTCTTGTCTCTCAGATCATAAATTTACCATGGGTGTGTAGAACCCTTGGAGGTGTCCTCAGGAGCAAGGGGAAGAGAAGCTTGGGAATATAGAGGGAAAAAGAACCATGGAGTAAGTTAATTACCATTCATCACCACATAGTTCATCTATCAATAGTTAACCTCCACATCATCATCAACCACCTCAATTTTATATATACAATTTCCATAGCCCTGTTATTCAAAATTCTACTAACAATCTAATCATAATGTTTTCTTTCGGCCACCCCCTACATCATTTGTAACTTAAGCAATAGAATTTTATTTTCAATTAATCATGTTATCTTTCATTTATACAGTCCATTTCAACCCAACCACCAAACCAAAAATGAAGTGTGTCCGGCAATTTCAGTTGAGGGCATACTTCATACAGTTATTATAGTGGCTAATATAGGCAATAGATTTGTCTCTTAATGAAGAATAAGAAAAACATATTTATGATTCTAATAAATGATTTTGTATTCATTGAAAATTAAAAAAACAATATTGTTTCATGAAAAAGCTAATCATATTCGTGTATCGTCTAAAACTTTTAAACACCATTTTTCAAAGAGATTAAAAATTAGAATTTTTCTTTTATTTCTGGTGGCAATTGTTCATATAATCATGTACAACTCCTCTACATTGAATTCAATTCGACCGTTAATACAACTGTTAAAAAGCTGAATGTCTGATCATTTAGGCTATGATTCAACTAATAATCCAAAATGTAAATATCTAAATAGATTAATTTTCATCAAACTTTCTATTTTATTCACTTAATCTATCTATATGCTTAATTCTTGCAATAGCGAAGTATTTTCAGGTCTGTTATTATGGGATAAAACATTGAACAGGATAATTTTTTTCTTTATTTAATTATGTTAAGGCATCAAGCACATATGGGTCATTATTGCCTTAATTTCCTAATCAGTAAAGGATAAACTTGTAATTTAAAACATTTGGGCTGTACCCTTGACCACTTACTGAATGGGGGCAGGTGTCTGGAATCTTGGCTACGATTATATTCAAATGTGAAACTATTGCAAACTGGGAACCTGTGATAAAATTTGATCAAATTTTATGGTAGAGCTTGGAATGATGGAGGAACTCACGGTTTATCTGTTATCCTGAAAGATGGAATGATGATCCGCTGGTATATCATATAAAGATTTGAGGGAGTCATATGCTTGGCATTTAGTCAAAATGAGTTAACCGTAAGTCGTGCTCTGCAAATTTGGCATACAGGTAGAGAATCGTGGTCCATAAGGTAACCATGGTCACTGAAACTGAAAATGAAATCGTAAACTGGCACTCTGAGATATGGAATTCCTTTTAGAAATCGCCATCTTTGTTGCCCTATCGGCTAGGAAGAGCTAGGAAGAAAAAAAGGCAGTTATCTCACCCCAATTTTTGATCACTTTAATGAAAATTATGTATGATTACTAGTCAAAACTGATGAGTCAGCCAAATATAGGTAGGGGGAATAAAATATGGCGGCTGTTTCAAAACATCAATTTTTCCTTCGGAGCTCTCTATCTTAAAAACTACCAACAACACTGGAAAATCTAAAAGAACATTATTTAAATTTGCTGACATATTAGCCCTAATAGAACTATTTAAGTCCAATAGTTCTCGAGGTAACCCTTTATAAAGCAACGTTTCTCAAAAGTCAAGTGAAAGATAAGTAGTTAGTTAATTTATTTTGAGAAATCTATTTCTCAGGAACTATGTGACGTACTGATGTCTATTAGCACTCAAATTAAAGGTAGTTTAATGGACTATAAAAAAGTTGATGACCTTTACCTTCATAGGAATAGTAGTTTTCATGATATTTGCTAAAATAAATTGATTTATACTTGTTTGGACAATAAGATTTATGAAAAATTTATTTCAGAAACCATAGAGATGTCTGTCAGCACTCAAATTAAAGATAGTTAAATTTATTATAAAATAGTTGATAATGTTTATCTTTGTAGGAGTAGTAGTTTTTATGATATTTGCTGAAATAAACTCACAAAATGTTAATTTGTAGTTTTCGTACAAAAAGTTTGATTTTTGAAAAAATATATCTCTAGGCCCATAAAACGCATATATGTCTGACAACACTCAAAATAAATGAAATTTAACTTACAGTAAAGTAGTTTATGATACTTATCTTCGTAGGGGTAGTAGTTTTTATGATGTTCACATATGAATATAAATTTGGCAAATGGAAATTTGTCCGAACAACTATAAATAAATTTACTTTAGCAAATATCATGAAAACTAGTATTCATACAAAGGTAAAGGTAATAAACTACTTTATAGTACATTAAACTAGCTTTAATTTGATTGCTAATAGACATTTGTACGTCACATAGTTCCTGAGATATAGATTTCTCAAAATAAATTAACTAACTATTTATCTTTCAGTACGTTCCATACAACATTTTTATGAACGTTAGGGCTTACATTTTAGCAAATTTACTCTACTTTAAATGATGCACTCTTAGATTTTCTATTGTTGTTGTTAGTTTTTAAGATATAGAGCTCCGAATAAAAAATTAATTATTTTTTACGTTTTGAAACAGCCGCCATTTTGTATTCCCCCTACCTATACTTGGCAGACTCATCAATTTTGATACATAGTTTTCAATTAAGTAAGCAAAAATTGGGGTGAAATAACTTTCTTTTTTCTTCTCTTGGTCTGTTGTACTAGCTAGTTCGTTACGCGCTATTCCGCAATGTCCAGGGACCCAGGCCAAAAACACTGAAATTTCCTGTTGGTGGACTGTAATGAGTAATATATGTATTAGTTTAGTGGGTTAATTGAAAAAATATTTCTTATGCTAAACAGGACAGACAATGAGTCTGTACAGATGACCAGTTTTTGTTTTGTTGCAACCATTTCAGCTGTATAGCTATTAAATGTCTGTGACAAAGAGAATTGGTATTGGTGATCATTGCACACACTCGAGGCCCCAACACCTAAGGAATTCTTGGAGCCGTCAGTGTAAATAAAGTCGGCGTCACCTAATTTGTCTTGCAATCCAAGAAACTCATATTTAGACCCCAAAGATAAAATGGTGGAGTTATAGTATCTTGCAAAATAGGTATTTTTATGTTTAAACTGAGCAGTAAAGTAAAAACCCTGACCGTAAACGGTGTTCTTTTTGTTAAGTCAATTTGTTGCTGGTTTTTATTGCTGAACAGGATTTTTCAAAAATAATTAGCTCAGGTGATTGCTGTATGTAGGTAGATGTTTTAAAATTTACGTCCTATTAAATATGACTTTTCTAGGTTAACATCGTAAAATTTGCCACAGAGTTCTGGAACAATCCTATAATAAAAATTGATTTCTGTGCTAAGTATCAGGAACTAATAAAAAATATAATCAATTACTGGCCTATTACCAGAGACGGAAATTGATTGAGAATGAGATTGGATTATTGTGAGGTCAAATGGATAACAGGGAAGAAAGTTCACGGTTTTCTAAGATTTATAGGCTATATATCTAAGTGATAATTTATGATACTGTAAAACTGTTATGCTAACCGCATGTTAAATGTCAATCAAGTCATTCATGTATTTAAATATCAAGAAGAAAAAGATCATTCATAAATATTTAGATAAATTATATGTTCTATAAATGATTTATTTATTGAAATTACCATAATATATTACAATCAGTCTTTCGCATTCTTTACACCCGTTTTCAGGTTGGACAGTGATTTGAAATATACCAAATTTAATAATATAATATTTACTACAAATTTATTAACAATTGCCAAATAAATAGTTCAATACCTAATAGTTTTTTTTTATTTATTGATATTTACAACTGCATAAAAAATACAACAATTAAATCTGATCATAATGACGTAATGATAATGATATGATACAGCATGTAGAGAAACTACCCCGTAGTAGAACTCTAAAAACATTTTACAATATAAGGTCACGAGGCCATCTTCTTTTCAGGCGGCTCGGAGGATTGCCAGAAAAGTAAGAGGAAGCAAGGTTAGAAACTATAGGGTGTGGGTGGTTAGGGAGTTTATAATGGAAGGAATGATATCGGGTTCGGGCTAGATCGGTTACATAAGGAACATTTAGGTCTTTATGGATGGTTTTATTAGTAACAAAATAAGGAGCATTGAGGATTTTACGAAGGATTGTAAGGATTGGATACGAGAGGAATTCGAAGGTTTAGTGGAACCCCAAAGCTCAACTCCCTATGTTCAGATGGGCCTTATTATTGTCATGTAGATCAGTCTTTTGTAATGAGTTGGAAGTTTAGACCGTTTGTCTAGTAAGTGCTGTAATAGTCGGAATCTGCGTGCGGTTTCCTGTCTTTTCAGTCTTGTGTGAGGATTCCATGTAAGTCGTTTGTCGAGATGTAGTCCTAAGTAACGGATCTGTTTTACAGGGGTAAGAGCCACATTATTAAAGTATACTGTAGGGTAGTCGGCAGGTACATAATAGTTACCTTGAGATCAATCCTTACTGTATTTATATTATATAATGTTTGTACACATTAATTTATTGAACTTCTACCTTTTAGTTATTTAAAAATATAAAAGCAATCCTTTATTTAAATAACTTATTTTCCATAACATCTATTTCATGCATAAATGAGCAATTTCATGTTGAGTATTAGTATTCTTAGTATTTTTTGTTTTGATATTTTATTAATATTTTTATACGAAAATTTCCACTTGGGATAATAACTTAGCGACCAGTTTTTGGTGTACATTTTTGTTGACAAGTTTACCTGAAACTGAGAAGACTGCTTAAATTCGCTATTCCTATTGTTAGAAATTGTGCGTACAATTAAATTTTAAATTGAATAAATTAGGAGCTACATTTCACAGTTGAAATTGCTGAAAAAATTCTTCATCCGACCACTTTAACAAATGATTTGATTGAGGACGGAATACTTTTTTCTCATTGTTGCCTGAGTAACTAATTCTTTGAAGTATTCTTCGTCTTACATATCATCTATTTCGAACAAATCCATTTTATTGAATTGTAAAGAAACGGAATAATACTGCAATTCCAGTTGTCCAACTGAAATTATGGAAGATTAAACGTACATTTTCTCTAAATATTAGATTAACTGGCAATGATTGCCCAATCAAGTTTACCACCAGATTTGAAGGTGAACTTTTCTGGTGCAATACATAATTACTGATTTTACCTGAGGTTTAAAAAATCGTAGTTTAAACTTTGATGGTGTAACCAGGCCTTAAGGTGGTTGAGAATTTTCCATCTAATATAGATTATTGTATGCAGTTAATATTTTATGGTTTATTTCAATTCTACCTATTTTCTCTATTTAGGGTTCGTTAATTTGGTTTTAATGGGCAAACTTCCCATTAGCCCAAGCGCAAGAACAATACTAATATAAATCAGGGTAAATGCATAAAGAGGTTTTTATCTCAAATTTTGTTTTGTTATGAGAGCTATTATCTATAGTAATTTAAATTCATAAAAATGGCTGTGCTAAGGAGTAGTGAGGATGATTTCACAAATTGTGGCATGGTTTCCTATATGAAATTATGAGGTTTAAAGTACATGAATATGGGACAGTGGTCTCGAAAAGTTGTACCATGTCATGATAATTTACTAAAAATTTTATTAAACTGAAAGTCATTAACCTAAAAATTTTATGAATTGACTCACCAGACTTCCTATAGAGATAATCCAGATTAGTAATTTAAATTAAATCCATCTTTTTGACTTCAAATTACTATAGATAATAACTATCCCTACAAATTCGAACAAAAATCCGATTTATGCAATTACCCTGAAGAATCGTTTTCGCGCTTTTTCATAAAGATTTGTAATAATTCAACAGATTATTGAGTCAGTATCGATAAGTAATAAAAACTAGTTTAGAGATTTAAATTAAAATTACATAACACTGACTATATGATTGAAGAAGTATCTTTAAAACAATTGGAATCTACCCCTTAAGTTTCTCATCTTCTGATTTTCAGTTCAAAAATTGTTTTTCTTATTTATTCATTGAAAACAATGATATAGTTAGTGTTTATTGAGCATTTAAACTTTTTTTTTAAGGTCTGAATGTACAATAGCGAATAATTGGTGTCGGTGACTCAAGGTTACAGTAACTGTAATGATTCTCTTACCCAATCACATATAGAGCGATGATACAGTAACCCTGGTCGATAAAATAAGGTCGATGGGGTAATTCGGGCCGGCAAGTCATCGCTGTTCAAAGCAAGTCCTTTATCGGGCCGTATAAAGAATTGACTCTCATTAGGCACCTCCAGTAGGGTCCTTCATAAATATACAACCGCGAGATCAGTGAAGAGAGTGAAGTAATATAGAATAATAACAATAATTTTCCTTAGTAACTGATGAATTTCGAAATCGTAAGAAAAAAAACATACATTGACCTGGTAAACTTCTTCTTCTTCCGTGACTCAGCAACTCTTGAAGAGCCAAGGCCTGCTATAATATCGATCACTCATCTCAGTGAAGTGCTTCCGCTCTCTAATTTTTGAAGCCTATAATATGTTCAGTATCATTGGCTATTTGGCACAGGACATTTAGTCTCTTCAATATTTTCCTCTTATATTCGTCCATCAAAGACCTAGTGAATAACGTTTACCACACAACGAATCATAATATTTTGATAAAGTTATATGATACTGTTCTACTAGATTTTTGTTGTTAATTTTCATACATTGTTTATCAGATCTTATATTTTTCTTAATATACGGTGGTAGAATTTAAACATTACTTTATCGTTCTCATTCACTTCACAAGCGTGCAAAAATAACACAAGGTAAGCTGAGGTAAGTTCTTATTTGAGGCAAGAGTATGAATGTGGTTTTATATCAAGTTCGTTTTATTGAGACAGCTACCAACTATGAAATTTTTAATTAAATCCATTATATTTACTTTTAATTACAGTAAATGATCTCCACACAAAACAAATTAAAAAAAAAAAATCTCTTGTACACATTTATCCAGTTGCCCTAACTTCATAAATTATATACTTACTTTATGTAATTTAGTTACGCTTATGTATAAATGTTTTTAATTATACAACGGTATCCCTGGTTAATTAAAAATAATTTGCACATTCGGATTTAAATTAGCAATATATATTACCCAACACTAAGTGACCGATTGGACCATTATTATGAATTAGTTGGCTCAACTTCGCTAAGGTATATGGTATGTTCACATATAACTTCGTTCTACTTTCAAAAAACAAGGATATATTCGGTATCATCGACAATTCTATCAGTCTGTTGAGACTTTTCTATTGAAACTACCTATTCTTACTAATGGATTCGTTCATCTAAGATTTTCAGAATCATAGTCCGCTAACATTTAATTCACATATTTCGGCTTTGTGTGATAATGTTTGACCAGATCTTAGTCATTTATTTTTGTTAATTTTTAATAGAATCTAATTTTTTCCGAAGATACGAGGCCGAACTTTAACATAACGTTACCTTTCATAATCTTAGCATAAATCAGTGTATTTTATTTATTATTTTTAGGATTCATAGATATTTCTTAATTGACAATGAATTTCCTGTTTGAACTGGTTTCTTTAACACCCAACACCTGCATAAAATTGCTTGTTGTAAAAGGGATAGTTCCTCTATTTCTGAATTAAAATACTATAACCGAAAATCGTCATTCGCCAAATTGCTCTGTAAATATTTCATGATTGATCATAATATTTATCATTGTGAGATTTTTCATAATCTATTTTGCAGGCCAGTGCAAGCCTACTCCTTTGAAATTTTTATCACCTTTCTAGAACACACTACTAGAATTTGGTCCCGTATTATTTTATTTTTTTTAAATTAAGTGTTATAGATAGATAATAGTTACAAGTGTGAAATGGTGTATATATTACGTATTGTTTAAGCCTGTCTATTTTTTTTTTACTTCTTTAAAACATGGACAGTTGAAATTTTCTAGGATCGATTTTAATTATTTTGATTGTTTGTAAATTTAAACATTAAGCTCTTTTTTATTGTACTGATTCAATTTATATGTTTTTGTATTGCAACTTTATTTGTGTGGAAAATGACTTATGACTTATGACAAATACAATATATATCTGGTAGATTGTTTTTTACACCTAAAACTGCTGACGTAAATTGGGAACTTATGAGTTAAAAAAGTGATGAAAATTTAAAAAAATCTTATTTGTTAATAAGATTGCTAATATTTAGCAAGTCCTAAAATGACAACTGTAATTTCACGTTAGGTCGGAAGTAAGAAAGTTGGACTTATATTATGATAGGAGTACAATGAGATGAATCTATTTAATGAAATAATATCCCATTTTTCATAATATCTAAATTACTAAGCCGGTGTTAAAAGTGTCCAAGATACACTGGGATTGTTCCCCCAAATAGATGGCTAACAGGTTGTAAATACAACCGTAAGATCTATTAATCATGTTTTTAGTGAATAAACTATCCTTTAGTGTGACACTGTATCTAGTTTTATATCTTTTTAGTTTTTTAAAACAATTGTATTCCAATTGTAATTTTGTTGCTATGAAATTACTAATTGTGCTTTTCTTTTATTTTCAGGTAGGTGCTATTTCTGAAAAATTTATGGATTATTATAAAAAAAAAAATGGAATGTCTAAAATGCATGTCAATGGTAAGTATGTCATGTATTCTCTTAATTCTTAAGAGTTAGAAATGAGGTTCTCAACTATATAATAATCATAATTCTTTGTATTAGTATAAATGAAAGGGTACAATATTAAAGCTTGTTTGTGTTTTTTTAATCTATGTTCAAGCTTATTGGAAATTATCATAACTAATGGAGAAAAAATAATAGAACTAAGAAAATTTATCATTTGGTAACATTTTTGACAATTTTTAAAATATTCTTTCGTTCTTCGTTTTCTTAAAAAAATTTTTTTTTCTTTTGACAATTTTTAAAATATTCTATATTCTATCGTTTACAATTTAAACAGGTTAGAAACAGAAATAGCTTCTGATTTCTTGAAATGTTCCTTCGGATATAAAGGTATCTAAAGTTTTTTTTCTAATTTTTTAAATATCAAAACAACTCGTTAAGTGAATATAGTTTTACCTGTAAGACTTTAATATTTTTCTATGACATCAGTGAATACAATTATTTCAGTTTTATTAGCTAGCCCAAATAAGGCTCATCATAAGTTAATCGTTTTTAAAATTACTTTTTTTATTGCGTATATTAAAAAAATTACGTATTTAAATGAATTTTATGTTTAACCATTTTATGCTGGTTAAACTTTTCATTTCTAATGCTTTATGGATTTTTAAAAATTCAAGGTTCTAATTCTATATTAGTCCCGCTGTTTCTGTGTTTCATTTTAATAAAGATACCACATATTTTATGTTAATAGTAATTATAGGGAATACTTTACAAGAATTTGTTGATAATAAAATAAGTTTAAAGGATATAGATATGTTAAATCCAAAAACATTTCTTTTTTTTAACACAATCTTGTAATTTTTAAGATAGTTCTAACAGAATTGAAATAATGTATTTTTTTCGAGAAAAAAAATTATAAGATATCATATGCATGGAAAATTAGAATACGTGTAACCTATTCTAGTCGCTAGAAGCTAACAGTGTATATACAATATATTAACTTATCGCTTTTACTTTAATTAGTAATAAATAAA
>NW_027111379.1:148916-156329 GCF_000696795.3 Halyomorpha halys | reverse complement strand
TTTTATTTTATTTTTTCTGACCTCCTTTATTGAAAATATATGTACAACAATATTAATATATACCTATTCATATATATAATGGTTCCCTTCCTTTGCCATATGGCATTATAAGGGGTTGGACGTACAGATGTCTCTCCGCACTCAAATTAAAGATAGTTAAATTTATTATAAAATAGTTGATGTTTATCTTGCCCAAATAAACTCACAAAATGTTAATTTCTAGCTTACATACAAAATGTTGGACATGGATATATTTTTTCAAAAATATATCTCTAGACCAATAAGACTAAACTAGACTAATAACTACTAGACTAAACTAGACCAATAAGACTACAATAAGGAAATTTAAGTTACTATAAAGTAGTTTATGATACTTATCTTCGTATGAGTAGTAGTTTTTATGATGTTCACATATGAATATAAATTTTGCAAATGAAAATTTGTCCGAACAACATTAAATAAATTTATTTTAGCAAATTTCATGAAAAATACTGTTCTTATGAAAATAAACGTCATAAACTATGTTATATCTCATTAAACTAGCTTTAATTTTAGTGCTAATAGATATCTGTACGTCAATTGGTTTTTGAGATATAAATTTTTCAAAATAAATTCACTAACTACTCATCTTTCAGTACGTCCCATAAAACATTTTTCTGAAACGTTGCTTTTTAAAAAGCTGTATCTCAAAAAATATTTAACATAAATAACTCTATTAGGGGTCATATTTTAGCAAATTTACTATTATTTAAATGACGTTCTCTTATGTTTTCTTGTGTTGTTCCTACTTTTTAAGATATAGAGCTCCGAATGAAAAATTAATGTTTTTTCATCGTTTTGAAACAGCCTCTATTTTTTATTACCCCTACCTATACTTGGCAGACTCTTCAATTTTGACTGTTAATTACACATAGTTTTCATTAAAGTAATTAAAAATTGGGGTGAGATAACTGCCTTTTTTCTCCTCTTGGGCTCTTGTACTATTGCTACTTCTGTACCTCTACCACTTCTCTCTGTCTGTGTTCTCTTTACTTCTGCCCCCCCTTGTTTCAAAAAGGTGCGTCGCCTTTTGGGAATCTCATTTCCTCATTGGCTATCATCAGCCACACCCAAGAAAAATACGTTACAAGATACCTCTTGTACCACCGTAGATTTAGAAAGGTGTTTGGTGCAAGTGTTGTTTATAATTGCCCTGCCCACCGACAATGCCAGCAGGCAATAGCTGCTTTTAATAGAATTGCTCAGGACCCTTTCAGCTGTCCTTATATTACACTTTGTAATATAATGGTAAAATTGAAGCACAGTGAGGGTTATTACATAAAAACTATTCATGTTTATGTAGTATATAAAATATCATAGATAGTCAATTTTTTTTTTATTTAATGCCTTTGTGTAATGTGTAAATAACTAAATATGTCAATTCATATCAAACATCCAATTATATTCAATTAATTTATCGACATACCTAAATCTGGCAATGGCATTGACGGATCTGCTAATATGAAATTAAAATGGGCGATGGGCCTTATTTTGGTTACTTAACTTTGTAATGAATAAAATGCAATGTATTCTAAAATATTTACTTATTTTGATAACAGTATTATTGATTTTGAATATACTGACCAACAAAGCCAGCTATTGCAGAATATAATGGCTCAGTGTTACAGTTAGGAAACAAGACATTTACACTCACTCTCTAACCAGCAACTCACAAGTAATTACCGGTCGCCAAGTGAGTGAAACCGCCAATTATATCTGTTGCAAAGAACGCTGTGCTGAAAATCCGTCAGTATATTCAGGTGGCTTTACTACCGATTAATTGAATACCATAAAGTAGTTATGATACATTGCATCGTTCTTTTGCACACTGATAAGAATGAAAAACGGTAGAGCTCATAAATATCGATTTAAGATCGAAATTCCTAGCGAACGACAATTAGCCCCGATAATATGGGCGATCTAGAACACTTGGTCAACACTAAAGGTCACTTGTTGGGTTTGTTGTTTTTAATATTTTTCTTTTTTACTGTATAAATTTGTTGAAGAAATTCAATTTTACTAAACTTATTTTTAAATAAAATCATTTAACAATTTTGATATTTGAGGGGCACATTATCATAAAATATTCTCTGCACGGCATCATAAAATGTAATTTAGGAAAAAATTGTTTGGATTATTATTTTCTTTATTTAGTGAGTATAGCCACTATCCTCCTACCTTCCGGGCATGGGTTCGAGGCACCTGTGGTAGATAATTATTTATTCTATTATATCAATGCTGAGTCGACCCTGGAGTTGTGGAATCGTCTTTAACAAAGTGGGTATCTTAACTGAGGCAAAAACCTGGTGGTTAAGTATGATCCTGAACTAATCATCTCCTTGCACAAGAATTGGTCTAGAAATACTATTTCCTTATCAGGCTCTGAACTCAAGCTAATTCATGGCGTATAGTGGTGTCCAATATAAATCGGCCCTAATGCTCCTCGCAGATAAATTAATGAATTATTGGTATCGGAAAAAGTAGTAGGTCTACTTTTGTAGTTTCACAAACCGCAATTCTAATGTAAATATTGTTTCTGATATGATTATATTATTACGAAAGAGATATTAGTCGCATATATTCAAAATATTGAATTTTTTAACAAAAGAGGACATACTGATATTATTATAAAAGTTTCTCACAAATCGGTGTCAAGAAAAAATGAACTAAGAAAAAAATTTTTTTTTTTTTAATAATTTATTTATTGATATTTACAACTGTATACACATATATACAACAAGTAAATTTGCTGTAGGTGACATAGTGACATGACTACCCACTGATAGAACTCCAATAACATTTCTAGAGGAGAAGATCTCGAGGCCATCTTCTTTTCAGACGCCTAGGAGGATTATTAGGTAATGAAGAAGAAGCCAGGTTAGAAACAAGTGGATTTGGGTGGTTGAGAAGTAAGAAAAAATTTAAAATCCTATAATAATTTGATTGTGAAAAGAATATTTTTATTGATAAATTAATGAAAATTTTCAATTCATGAAATCAATAATAATAATTTAAAAAAATATTTCAGAAAAAGTAGGGTTTTTAAAAATATTTTATTGATAAATATTACCATCTGTCGCAACCTTGGGAAATATATAACAGTAATAAATGATCTCATTTATATAAAAATTAATAAATAAGTGTAAAAAAGTATTTATAAATAAGTAAAATATCTATATGTATTATTAGAAACATAAATATATTGAACATCATCAAACTATGTACATGAAGAAAAAAGTATAAAATAAAATTAGTAAAATTTTCAACTAATGTAACAATACAAAAATTATATAAAAATAAATTACTAATCACATTTATACTACCTATAGAATTTGCATCGTCTTCTGGAATTCCAGTTCATGAGTGCCTGAATATAATAATGACATTGAAAAACAATATTTTAAATGGCATAAATGCTTTAAATGTAAAGATATCGAAATACTTTATACGTGTTTTTATAAATATTTTTTAATGACTAAAACAAGAGTATTAAATGGTAATTGTTTTCTGCAAAGAGAATAAATACAATAGTAGTTAATAAAACCATCAACCTAATTTGAAACAGAGCTGCATCTTTTTTCTCTACTTCTTTTGATAAGAATTATTCCAGCGTACTTATAATGGATGTTTGTATATGTTAAATTCTAAAGGACTTTTATCACATCAAATATTAGGGACTTTTAAGTAATAACAAACTACTGAAGTAGTTGTAAAAAAACTTTAAATCGTGTTAATAGCTTACTTATTACTTTCAACAGGTTAATAAAGTAAGGTATGAAAGTTTTTTATTGAAACCTCAACAAGAGTTGGCAAGAAATTAAAGTGAGTCTTTGACAAGGACAGTCCTAGCCAGGAATACGTTCCAGTCATGGTGAGTTAAAGATATTTCCTGCTTTATCTAATGCTAAGTCGACAAGCGTTGGTATTTACAACTTCAAACTGTTGATTTATGTACGAGGAACAGAACCAGGATGATATATTGCTGAAATGTAAAGAAATACGGTACTTAGAAATTATGATTATTTTTTTTTTAATTTACATGATAAAAATTATGACATAAAACTTCATTTATGTTAAAATATAGTATAATAAAAGCATAATACTTTATGAAGATTGTTTGACACTGACCCTGGCTTTTGTGGAAAGCTGATTTCTTCCATAACCTCATAGCTTCGTCTACCATCACCTTGTCCAATAGTCTGGCCAATAGTTCTTCATACTAATAGTTCACCTGAATGATAATGTTCGAAATTTAATTAAATTAGTTAATGAATGATAATCCAGAGTACATTGCTGACCATACCGTCTACAATCAGTGCCAAAACAAATAAATAATCACATTTTCTTGAACTCAGTCCTCATTCTTAGTCAAAATTTTTTTTTTTGGTATAATTTATTTATTGTTATTTTCAACTGTATAAAAACATATACAACTAGTAAATTTGCTGTCGGTGACATAGTGACATGATACAAATATGTGGAGAATCTACCCGTTGATGGGACTCAATAAAAGTTCTAGAGGAGAAGATCTCGAGGCCATCTTTTTTTGTCATCGGCATACGTGGTGAGTGTTAGGATGGATTGGGATGTCAGCTGTAAAAACTATATAGGATAGGATCAAGAATACTACCCTTAGATACGCTAGCAGACTGACGGAATAGGGATGAACAAGTGCTGTTGTGATTTACTTGAAATAATCTGTCGGAGAGATAGGAACGAATAATGAGGAAGTATGTAGGGGGTATGATTTTGCGGATCTTGTATAGCAGTCCTGGGTGCCAAACTCGATCAAAAGTCTGTTTTACATCACGAAAGACTCCCGAGCAGTACATTCCGCACTCCAAAGAAGACGAGACATCAACCAAACGATGACATTGCTGGATAGTGGAGTGGGATGTTTGGAATCCAAACTGGTGGTATGGAATTATGGGGTTGGAATCAAGGATGGAGTACAGGCGTTTTAAGATTAGTTTCTCAAGTATTTTGCCTATGATAGGTAACAGAGAGATAGGACGGTAGGAGGATGTGTATTCTGACGGCTTTTAAGGTTTGACAATCATAGTCACAATGTAAATTTACAAAATACAGTACTAGAGCCTGGTAGAAAAAGTCAGTTATTTTTTCCCAATTTTTGATTACTTTAATAAAAACTATACATAGCAACAAGTCAACATTCATGAGTCTACCAAGTATATTTAGGCGAAATAAAAATGGTGGATGTTAAAAAAAAATTTAGTTCATTCGGAACTCCATTAGCATCTCTGAAACTACCTAACCCTAAATAGCTAATAGAACTTAGAGTAAATTTGCTAAAAACGAGCCTTAACAGAGCTATTTACGTTCAATAGTCTCAGAGATACGTTTTTTTTTTTTTTTTAAACAACATTTTATGAAATATATACTAACAATTTTGTAGTTTTTAGCGAATTTATTGTAAGAAATCTTAACCTCAGGAGCCATGTGACCTACACACTTCTATGAGCACTCAAATTAAGGTTAGTTATATGTTCTATAAAGTCGTTTGTAATGTTTATCTTCGTAGGTGCAGTAGTTTTAGTGATATTTACATATCAATTTTAATTTGGCATATGAAATCAATTTATTTTAGCAAATACCATGGAAACTACTATTTCTACAAAGATAAACGCCATGAGCTACTATATAGCACATAAAACTAGCTTTAATCTTTGTCTTTTGTACTACTTGGTTTAACATGAAACAGACCTATTACATTAACGAAACATACCAATAGAAAGGACAAGAAAATATTACTTAGATAATAATTATTAAACTTATTTATTTATTTTTAAATATAAAATCTCCTATAATTGAATAAAAAATCCGAACTAAGCATATTTTATCAGATTATTAATTAGCCTCTTTCCACCAAATCCATAAATGTTTAGATATAATTCTCTTTGATCGACAAAATACTCTAACTAAAAAAAATAAGTTAATATATTTTATCCAGCGATTCTAAGCGACTAAGCCCCTCTCCTGACTTGGGGAAAGTGGGGTTCTCTTTCGAAAAGTATTTGGAAATTAAGTGCATATGAAGAAGAACATTTACCTGTAAAAACCTCCAGACATGAGGAAAGATAATAAAATTCTGACTATAAACCCTTACAAAAATATTTATTGCCAGACCAGTTTCACGGCCACCTGTTGGACACCAATGCTTTAATCAAATGTATATAACTACCTAAGTACTACATGCCTAATTATGCTCTAACGGCTTTCTCGTAGTACAACGAGTAATAAAAGTGGTACGTGATTTCAAATTATAGGTTTCAGTATATTCTCTTTTCACATTCAATTTTTTTTTAATTCTTAGAAAATATTTTTCTTAAAATGCATATTGAAAACGATAATTTTTTTTTTCAAATAATACTAAAATATAATATACTATGACATTATCAGATACGAATAAAAAAAATTGTTTATTATATACCATTCATTCATTCAATCCCTGAAATTTCTCTGGGCTTTCTAGAAAGATTAATCATCCTAATATCTACGGAATATTGATGAAAACGACAATATTAATTTCTCTTGGCTTAAACAAAGTAACCTATATACAATAACAATAGCCATTTAGACTGTTTATCTTTCAAAGTTATTGATTAAGAGATTAGATCGACACCTCTAATAATGACTTTGTTTGGAAGATTATCTGTTGAAGGATTAAATGATAATCATTTAGGTCATTTCTGCTTCATGATATTTTAAAGAATCGAAGGATTTTGACCTGAACTTTTCCAAGTAGACTAGCTTAATCATATTTTATTTTATGAATCACTCATGCCTTCTAAATTATAAAAAAAAAAAAAAAATTAAATTTGCAACATTTTTTAACACATACAATATTTGTCTGATTCATTAGTATAAATAGTGACAAAAAATCAATTTTTTTTTTTACGTTCTAATATAAAATACCAAACATTTTCCTTTTATCTTCTGAAGTGGCTGAGAAATAAAATACAAGTATCCATATTTTTACAATTTTTCTGAATAGTTTTAATTTAGGGACAGATAGGAAAGAAATTCATAAAAATAGCACTTGATCACTTTTACCTCCAACAAAACAATATTCCAACTAAATCTTCGAATAAAATGCAATAGTATGAATGTAACGGCTGTTCATGAAGCAGGTAAGAGTGACTATTTAATTATAACATAAACTAGTATTCATAATAATACTAATAAATATATATATATATATAAAAGTTACAGCCTTAGTCAGCTGTTACTTCGATGTCAGCTGACTGAGGAGATCAGCTGATCGAATGTATATAAAGAGATGTATCCAACCCAATAAAGCCAGTATGTTACAGCAGTTCAAGCGTGTTAAATCTTATTCCTTCTTCTCTTTTT
>NW_027111379.1:108731-148866 GCF_000696795.3 Halyomorpha halys | reverse complement strand
ATAAAGTCAGTATTTTACAGCAGTTCAAGGGTGTTAGATCTTATTCCTTCTTCTCTTTTTTAACATTTGGTTTCGCCGATACTTAACTTTATATATATATATATATATATATATGTTTTATATGTAAAACTTGCTGTACTTGAGACCATTGAAAATTAGGAAAACGTAAATGATTTAAAAAAAAAATAATTTGTTAATATTAGGATTCTAAAGTGCATAAAATGTAATTTTTTCTTCAAATAATTAATTAAGTGCTTAAAAAAAATATATGGGATAAAAGGAGTTAAACATAGCAAAAAGGGATATAACATATTTTTCTGGATTAAACATAGAGTATGGTCAGGTTTGTACAAGGTTATAGAGAAACTGTCTCAATAGGCAAGGGAAATTCGTAGAACAACATTTTCAATACTAAATAATTTATTTTATTTCAATTTACTTTTTAACACAAAAAGATTTTTTTTAAATTTCAAACATTATTATATGATAGGACCATTTATTTCGTGTAACTGGAGAGTAAAAACTAGATAATAACGTAGTCAGTGAAATGCACTATAACGTATCCGTTGTACTCAATTCTTAGTTAGTAATGTGATTTTGATATTTCTTAAATCCGGCAAAGTCATAAGATCTTAAATCTAATTTTCAAATTTATGACTGATATTAACTTTGAAATTCTTTTTCTTCTTCCAATCATTTCTTCCTTACTTGCCTCATCCAAGGTTATCGAATGAATGGACGTTCTTCTTCAGTCTTCTTCAAAATATAGACAGTATTTCACCTTGAAAATGGTTGAGGGTTGAGTGATTGGGGAAAACGGGAAGCTTTCCTGATAAGGAGCCGTTGGTTATAGAGAATTTTGTAAATAACTTCCGTTTTCTATTTTGATTATAGATCGTGGTATCGACTGTTCGAAATCCACTGCCATCTTTATTTTGATAAAAAATGAATATAGTGAGTTTTGCTGATCATGTTTGAGATATACGATTTTGTGCAAGGTTATATCATGAAGCTTGAATTTTGTAATAAATATTAAAACATGGATTTATGTTACACACATCTAATGAGTGATTGGACGAGGAACCAATTAGGCTGATAAGAATTGTTGATATCGATAGAGCTAATGGTGTCGATTACTCCTTCCTCTTGAGCTCACTGTGTTATTCTATTTAGTAAATTTTAATACCACCGAGTGTGAATTGAAATTATTAGAACAAATACTTTCTATAATGCAATAACCTTTGGTAGCAATTTTATAACCGTTTGAAGATACGACCGCCGACACAAGCTCAAATCCAGCTCACAACTGTTTCCTAACTCAATTGAATATTCATAACTGAACGCTCCCAAATTCTAGAGCATATCAAACTGCTGTACTAAATCATAAGAGAAATTAATCAAGGCCCAATGGTCATGGTGGATATCCATTTCAAAGACAGAAGCCTTGAAGGAGAAGGAAATTATTTAGGCAGGTTAGTAGAGGTTTTAGGAAGTGAAATAGTGAAGGAAACATAGTTTGAGACCTTAGAACTCTGAATATATGATGAGTGTACTGGATTCATAAATCGAGTTTCAGCAGATCGATTATTAGCAAGTCTAAAGGTAACGTGGTTTGGTTGCCTATATGTTTGCATGAGTTATGATCGAGACCTAGATAATCGATTATCAAGAACCTTAGTTTACAATGTAAGTCATATTAAATGGTGTTCTATATTATCAAGTAATGGATGAACTGTAATACATATGGAAGAATATCAAAATTATATGCATAATAAAATAAAAATCTTGTTTGCAAATGAATGTTAATTTTTAATATTTTTAACTTTAAAAATATTCCTGGGTAAACTTTAAGATGAAATCAGTGGTGTAGCGTGAGTGCCAGCTGCCCGAGGTAGAGGAAAATTGTTCTACTACTTTATTTAGGTAAATCAATCTAAAAGACTAAAGTATACTGTAATTTAAAAGAACGTTTTGGCAAGAACCATCATAGTTATAGTGTATTTTACAGATTAAAATTACATTTTCACAAGATATTATTATTTACTGTAAAAGTTTGTTGCCTCCTCGTACCCACTACACTACTGGATTAAATAGAACTAATCCTTTGGCCGGACGATTCTCATATTCTCGTGCATAGAAAAACTAGACATTTCACTAATTTTCGTCCACCGCTTTTTTTTTTTTTTTAATTTATATTTATATTCAATACTATATTCATTTGTTATTCCGTTAATGAACGGTCTATAATTATCGTTTACTAGTTTAATAATTAATTTTCCAAATGTTACTCCAAGAACATCTCAATGAATATAAATTAAGAACCATAATTGCATTAAAATGTTTTATTTCCCTCTTAAAGCGTACACATCTGAATAGATAATAAGATTGGTATTAATAAAAAATATAAAAAAGTTGTGTGATATTTCTCACAACAAAATATGGATTTTCCTAACGGATTCTTTACATGTAATTTTTCATTTGACTAAGTTGATATAGGCATTTTAATGATGTGACGATAATAAAATTTTAAATAGTTGAAAATGTAATGACTTTATCCCAGTAGGACATAATATGATTCGAACTTTTATTTTCAGGATTTATTTATTTTAATAGGAAGTATCTGGGGGAGTGGGGTAGCTCAGTGGCAAGGCATTGTACCTATAATTCCAAGGACCCGGGTTCGAGTCCGGCTATGACCGATAATTATTTTTTCCGTTTCTGTAGCCGTGAGACAACCCTGTGAGTTCGGGAGCCCTCCGAGGTCCATCCACTATCATAAAGTGGGTATCTTTAGATAGGGAAAAATCTTACGGTCGAGTGTAATTCTGATCAAATTATCTTCTTGCACAACCGTTAGTATAGTAACAGTACTACCTTATAAAGTACATACAATCAAATATGTAATACAACAAAAAAAATGTATGAATTTTTATAATGAGTTTGAAAATATGAGTGTAATTGTATTTATTATTACAGAGTTAAAATTGAAGAAAAGGATTGTGCAGGATGACTCCAAAACGTCAGTTTCATATTTAAAGAAAAGGGATATATCAGAGTTTATAATAATAACAATTTTATTTAGAAAGTACTTACTTATCACTGAAAACTTCTGTTATTGCAGAATGCTAATTATTATCTTTTCCAACTTATTTATTAACGAATAGTAAACATTACCTTAAATGTTGTTCAAAGTACCTTGAGCATTAAGTAAGACTGGTTTGGCATCTTTTATCTACAGAAGCAGTGCTCGTACGGCAATGGATGAGTGTTATTGTTGAGCAAGTTTCAATTATTCTTCATAATAAAGAATCAAGGTCACTGACTTGACTAGCATATACATCTTGTCTATCGTTATCCCCCTCCCCCCTTGCCTCCCCAAAAAATGGTGGTGTTAGATATGGGGAGCGTGAAGAATTTTTTTTTTAACCCTTAATTAATATTTTCTGTTAAGACAGTTAACCCTTAAACACCCCGTATAATATGCCCTATTTGTCCATTTATATTAACTTTAGTCTCGCTAGGTTGTTAGATTGCCCATTGTACGGCAGTCTTAAATCAAGTTTTTTTTTTCTTGTTAATGTTAACGATTGTGTTTTTGATATACGTTTATATAAACACAACATAAATTTGTTTTTTTTCTAGAATGGACCAATAGGTTTATTATAACATTGAGAAGTGGTATAAAGACTATATTTCTAAAAGGTTCAGACAATTATGTCATAATGACCACGGGGAACATATCTTACGCAAGACTCGTAGGTGACCCCCTGCGGGAGAACAGGTTACATCCGAATGGGAAAGTGGACCGGCTGGACCAACTGGACCACTTCCTATTCGGATCCGTTGCGCAAGTCGTGGGTCCGGGCCCCCAAGAGTTCTCGAGAGGAAGCCGCGGCCGTAGGAGGGCGTTTTGGGATCCGATCTTGAAGGAAATGCGGTTTACTATCCTAGAGTTATATAAGTTGTCTTATCTCCTCGCTTCGTAAAGAAAAGAGTAGGAAGATGCTTATGGGATCTTCTTCGGATCCGTAATTAGAAATTGTAAAGAGGTTTACGTAACTTTAAGAATTGATTACGGCTGAACTTCCGGTGAACTGCCACAGAATAATCACGGCTTCATTATTCGTTATTTAATAAAGCGTTTTCTTATCAGCTTCATCTACCAAACAAAATGCATAAATTGAGTCTGATATGCAAATTTTAAATTGATTTTGATTGAGGATAGTAATTATTTATCATCACCTAGAATTTGTTGAAGTTAATTGTTCGTCTTATATTGTTCTGTTTAATAAGTAATTTACGTTTTAATAATTTTTTTGTTTAGTCCGTTTGTGTTTGCTGCTTTAGTGCACTCAGCATCCACTGGCTCATTTTATGGGCTCTGCTCTACCCCTCACACGTGGGAGATAGAGTGGGCTCAGGAATCCTCGATTGTGTAAATACTGTATATAAGTGTGAAAATGTGACCATAAATTAATTTAGTTTTATTATTATTTATTCATTTTTTCATGCACCTAGTTTGATTATGTTCATTTTCTTTACCCTTCTGTTTGTATATATTTTAAGAAAGCTTTTATTTATTTTTATGTACTTTTTTTCATTCTTAGTTTAGTTTATTTTAGTATGAATGTGATCAATCATCACTATTAGCTATTACCCACAAAGGTGTGGCAGATTGTATTATCTATCAATAAATAAAGATTTTTAATTTTTAAAAAATTAGTCAGTGAGTCAAGCCTGTGATTTTGGGAGCCCTTATATAGTTGAAGTAGTACTGTTTTTTTCATTGGTGATCTAACTCTAATGCAGAATTTTTACTTATCAAAATTAATTAAAATTTTTGGAGAGATGTTCCATAACAATTCTCACATAAATATACCATATCTGAATTATTCATCTCGGGCTTTGTAATTATGCATGATGCTCCGTTTATTTTTCTGGACAAATATTATACCTTAAAAGTTTTTTTTTTAAACATCTTTTACAACAATGATCAAAATATCGGTTTTTTATTTTACTACTATAAAAATTATCCTAATATTAATTATGTCTTAACCTAACATGTCGGAGGTAATCTATAGAAATCAGAAATGTTATAATGATTCCAAAACCTATCATATACCCTTTCTATATTCATATTTTCAAATATGGAGGGGATAGAGTTAATGTTCTTATTTATTTATTCAAATATTTTTTAGAACTTAAGAAAAATTCTAATTCTCGCACTGGATGACTGGCCCAGATCTCTTAAGGATAAGAAAAATAATTCATTTCACTGAGCTCTCGGCACCGATTTATGGATTCTAATCAGTTTAATCTAAATATTTACTTGTTAAAATCAATTTAATTTTTGTTTCGAAAGCTGAATTATTACAAAAATTCAGTCTATTCCTACAGAAATAGATTATGAGCTGATTTATGAACTCCACTACTTTAATTATTTAATTATGCAATATGACAGTAACTGCTCTGTTTATTTTTTGACAAAAAGTTTACCTTAAATGAAATGGTCATTAGTACAAAAATATATATGTAAGTTTTCCAACCAGAGGAAGACCAAATAAAAGACGGCGTGATCAAAGAGCAGGACTACTCTTGGACTACTATGTATAATATATTATATTAATAAAGAAATAGTAATAAAGAAATTTGTAATCAATTATCATTTATAATCAAGTGTTCAAATACAGTATAGAAAATAGTTTATTATTATTAGGTTTTTAGTTATTATTAAAAGTTTGTATTAGTATTAGTTGTTATTATTATTTTATTTTAAATTAATGTAAACAATTTTAATCAGTATAGAAGTGTAAATTTTTTATATACTAGGCTCATATCTCCCAAGGAAGAGGCTTTTAGTCAGCTAAAGAATATGAATAAAGCTGTTGTTATTATTTTTTAGTCAGTGAATGAAACATTAGGGGTATTCATGATCTTTAGTTTAACATGTTAAAGCGTGTTAAATGGAAAAACTAATGTTAAATGGAGAAATATTTCTTTCTTTCGCCATGTTAAAACGATATAACATGTAACATGGCTGAGAGTCTGTTAAATGGAGAATGACGTCACGAAACTGACCAGCTGAGCTTGTTTTATTTGTTGCCGTGTTAGGTTACTTACTCGTAGTTTGTATTTTGTTTTGTTTTTTTCTTTTGTCTTGTGTTTTGGACTTTTTAAAAAATACAATCAGTAGCCAAACTTTTACACTTCTACTTTACACTTATTTTAGGCATGTTATAATAAATTAAAGTAAACAATAACATGAAGTTTTGGCAGGAAAGGTTACTAAACAGGTTGCTAGTAAATCCGCTAGGAGCTGTTATGTATTTAACATGACTTTAAATAGGGCTTCTCACAATCCTATACTTATAACATTTAACATGGTAAAACATTTTACATTTAACACAATATCATGAATACCCCTATTGTAACCAGGCTCCAAGTAACTGGGTAAAGTACGGACTATTTCCAGGCTTCTAGTCAGTTTCCACCGGTGTGCTAAAACTTTAGTTTAAAATTACATTTATTTTGTGTAAATCCTCATTGGCTGTCGGAAAATAGTAGTGAATAACTTTTATTTACTTATTAACTGATCAGTATGAGACTTAACAATGTAGCGTTTTACCTTTATAACTTCTCTTTACCGATAGATTTAATTTCTATTTGCGGAACAGGTTTTGTAATATTCCCCATGATTTCTTATGGAAATGTGAACCTATCAGGTCCTCAGCAGGTTTACGCAAACTGGTTTTGTTGCTAAGAGACCTGCTACACATGAGGACAGATCTTTATACTATATATCCTGCTCCTGAGGACATAAAATATGGTGAACATTGTGCAATAGCCTTAATGGCTTGTTTTAAGTTAAATGTAATTTCGTTATGAAATGTTTATACTTCCTTCTTCTTAGTAGTTATTACATGAAAGAAGAGGGAATTTACTTGAACTTCCTGAAGTACATACAATAGATGTAATTCAGCCTTCATGATCTACGGAAAGGTTCGAACAGCAGCTCTTAATCTTGATGGCCTCTCTGTTAATGTACATAAATCAAGTCACGTAGTAATAAAAAGTAATAAAAATAATAGAACCTTGCACTGTATGATACAGACTATTTCATATCAGATAGTTTATAGTCAATTATAGTATTTTAAGAGAGGGAAAGTTTTTTCATTTATATTTATTATATAAAATACCGTCAAGATTTGTTACCGAATTCTATATGGTCCAAATTCAAATAATATATTAAATATTACAAGATTAACTTAATAAATTAAACTTTTAAAACGTAGAATTTAATTTACTTATTATGTAAATTAATTTACTTCAAATAGTTGAGAAAAAAAGGACATAAAAAACCATACACACTTATATAAATTAAAAATATTTCCTGAGTTTTACTTTTTTTCACTTAGATATTTTGTAAATAAAACATTCTTGACCTCTTGTTTGTATATTTTTGTTAAAAATAAGTTTCTTCTCTTTCCGTTCCATATTTCTCGTATCTGAATAGAATGTGGCGTGAATCTTCGGGCTGTTTGCATGATTTACAATTTATTTATTTTTTTTTTTCATGAGGTTAAAACACTTCTTCGTGCATCCGTGTCATGCCAATTTGTCAGTTCTTAATTGTAGTAACAATATATTTTCGGCTGAGATTCGGGCTAAATTAAGGTAGAAGGCTTACAGCTGGCTGGGCTTGATAATAACCTCTTCATTTTAATTAGGATTCCCGGACATAACGATCTTGCCATTCCTTCATCGCTTCTTCCTTTGGGTTAATAGATTTTAATAGATCCGGTATATGGACCTTCGAATTATCTTTTTCGCTTTTTTTTGTATATATTTTTAAGATTTATGACTTTTTTATATCTATTTATTACTTGTTTAGAATATATTTTATATAAATCACTTTTTTTTAAATTTAATGTTTCTTATCTTTATTTGAAAGCATGCATATAGTTGCATGTCTTTTTAGATAATTGTGTTTTTTTATTTAAGGTTTTGCTAAAACAGTAATTGTGTATGAAAATACGATTTTTATGTGTATATATTGTTGTTTTATTTCAATTTTTTATTATTTATATTTGTATATTTTTATTTTATTTTATGTTTCCCAAAGAGGGAAAAGAAAGAAAGATGTATTGGTTTAAGGGAGAAAATATGGGAAAAAAATAATGTATTGCTATTATGTATTATAACTTTACTATATTATACCTATATAATTTTAAGAATTAAAACTAATTGTTTAACTAGGCATTGAGCAACCCAGGCAAGGTAGCACAACGGTTATGAATAAGGTTTTTCTCTCTCTTGTCTTTTACTCTGTCAATAGCCTCGGTTCCAGACTAATTATGATCTTCTATATTACAAATTTATACAGCTGAACTTCAGGCGATTTCAACAGCACTTCATTTATCTATAGAAAGTGAATACTCAAACATACTCATTTGTACAGATTCAATGTCAGCACTCCAGAGTCTATCAAATTTCAATCAAAGCGGACCTACGATAGACAAAATTCATAACTATCTAGACATACTAAAACATCATAAAAAAGTGTTTCCTTTCTCTGGACTCCGGGGCACTCAGGAATAGCTGGAAATGAGGCAGCGGATAAAGCGGCTAAAGAGGCTGCTACAATGAACGTTCCACCACTCCAAATTTACGAGCCGAAAGACATAAAGGCATTTTTAAGGAACAGAATCCGAAAAAATTGGGATTCAATGTGGGCCGCCGTACCACTCACCAATAAATTGAGAAATGTAAAAAAAAATACACAAAAGTGGACAAGTGCCATAAGGGGAAACAGAAGAGAAGAAGTGGTTGTTGCAAGAGTAAGAATTGGACATTCCAAATTAACTCACCTTCACTTAATCACAAAAGAGGACCAGCCTATATGCCAAACCTGTCATTCCCCATTATCAATAAAACATATAATTGAAGAATGCCCATCATTTCGTCAAGCCTTCGAAAATAATAAAATTCCACGAATAAGAGAATTGGCCCTTAAAGACTCGGAAGAATCCATAGACAAAATAATAAAATTTCTCAAAGAAACACAACTTTATACTAAAATATAATCCACCAATACCGACCAGTGTAAAAAGAAAAAATCTACATTCAACTATAAGTCAAGAAGATAGATGAAGTAAAAAGGGTGTAATAACCTAGATGTTGATCGCCCTGAATAAAAATCTAATCTAATCTATTACAAATTTATTTATTTTTTTATTTTGACCTAAATGCAACATATATATTCTTTCTTGTAAGCTACAATAGTATTATCAGAATCACCGTCCATGTTCAATCAGAATGTTGAGAATGTTGGTTTTATGGTTAATAAAAAATTATCTTTGCTGTCCCCAATATCCCATGATAAAAATGGCCTGATAACGCAGATAAAATTATTTTATAATAAAAAAAGGTAAAAAAAATTTAAACTTAGTTTTTAAATAACAGTTTTAGTCTCCGAGACTGCAATAAACGTGAAACATTATCACATACATTCCATAAAGTCGCCTGTTCTCTAAAAAGATAGAACTTTTGTCTAAATGGCAATTAAATAAGAACCAAGTAGAAAACAGACATGACATGAAAAACTGTCGGGTTGTTTCGATAAATAGAGTAATGTTCAGGACAAAAATTGTAGATCGTACGATACACGATGTTAATAGCAATACATTTGTCACTATTACTATAAAGATGAAACCTGGGCTCTACTTATATTAACATAAATATTCTTTTCCAAGCACGCCTGCACGATAATTCAAAATAAAACAGGGAAGCGGCCTAAGGTCTTCCGTATCATTTATAATGAATTAGGCATAGCTTAGTGGTAACTCTTGCCTAAATCTCCAGGCTGTCCTTCGACCTTGCAGGCTGGAGGTGTTTCTAATGGTTCCTCTATTAACACCGCCTCCTATAAATCACAAAACTCATCTAGGAACGAAACAAATCTCTTAAAGTACGAATTAATTGCAGCTGTATCTTTTTAATAATTTGTAATCTATTCCTTCCTTGATAAGCAACAGAAGCTAGAACGAAATTTATTGAATCTTAAGCATATTTTAAATCTAATGTAAAAAAAAAATTAATTCTTACTGTGGTAACTTCTTGCCCGTCCGGCTACTTGAAACTCTCAGATCTTGCGAATTATAAATGATAATAATTTTAATTAGGGCTAGAGATAGTCTTTTTACGATTTGAATTCCTTATTTTTCTATACAAATAATTATAATGAAATGGTTTATTATAACTGAAAATAAGTATTAATTATTTTATTAAAAAGCTTTTAGATAGCACAGTTATTGCTTTCTTTCGTTCACAAAAACTATCTTACCACAACAGGGAAGGAGGTTTCGAACCTTTTCCGTCTTTATTTCATTGCATGAATATTTTTTTTTAAATAATTTATTTATTGTTATTTACAATTGTATACACATATATACAACAAGTAAATTTGCTGTAGGTGACATAATACAAATATGTGGAGAATCTACCCACTGATAGAACTCCAATAACATTTCTAGAGGAGAAGATCTCGAGGCCATCTTCTTTTAAGACGCCTAGGAGGATTATTAGGTAATGAAGGAGAAGCCAGGTTAGAAATTTGGGTGGATGAGAAGTTTATCATGGAAGGAATGGTATCATATGGAACATTGAGGTCCTGATGGATGACTTGATTTGTGACAAAGTAAGAAGCATTAAGGATATTATGAAGGATTTTGGACTGTAAGGATTGGATTCGGGAGGAATTTGATGCATGAATATTAAATGGTTCTCGCGAGAGCACGCTGTGGTTCTCGACAGCTTCAAACACTAATAACTTCGTAAGTCATCTTGAGCTTTATTAATACATTTGTTTAATAATATAGATGCTTGAATAAATAGTTGAAATCCTGAAATCACAAATGAACAGTAATAAAAACGTAACTCTGACAAGGGAACAGACCATCTGGAACAGTTTCCACGATTATCTCTTTTACAAGAACTCTATACTACTCTATAATCCAGCAATTTCCCCCCATTTATGGGCCTATATATCGAAGGTGTTGATTGGCCATTAATAAAACCAGGAATTGTTCACTTCACGCGCCCCATGATGCTCGGCCTAAGAAGCCCTCATATCCTTGGGTGTATCTATTCCAATTTACCGGGAACCTCCCACAACCAAGTAGTATCATAAAGCATTAAATTATATCCCAGTAATCTTCACAAGTTGTTCTTAACCAACATGCGTTTTGCACTAGTAATAATAATTTTTATGTCAGTCAGTCTTTTTTTTTTTGTACATTTGATTGCTTAGAAAGTTGAAAAAGTAGGTTAATTGTTAGTTTTAATTTTTTACATTATGAATAATATAAAACGCTCATCAGCGAAATTCTTGACAAATTTAGCCGTTAATCAGTTCATATAAGAATTTGTTCATATCTCTAATGAAATAATTCTAACAACTAGGGCAATATTAAATTAAAAATAGAAAATACAGGAGACAAAGATAAATTTCGTTTGAAACGTAAATTTAATTGTAAGTTAAAAGAAACCTTTATGTTTCTAAATTACGAGTACATTGATATTGTTAACTTTCGTATAATTAAATCTTTATTTCAGAGTTCCCTTATAAGAATTGTGAACCACCTGGGTTGTAATTTTAACTCTGGATTGATTTTTTGTATCCGATTTATAAAAAAAAAAAATTCGATAAAAAATTGTATACCAAGTGAAAACGGAAATTCAGAAATTTTTTAAAAAAAAGGAGTTACAAGAAAAATAGTGAAATATTTAAAAATATGTAAAATAAAATGTAAAACATATCAGGAAATATTCCTAGGAAATACAAACATATATGTATATATTGAAGGTGTAGGACAGAATATTGAAGATTATTTAGAGAAGAAATAATATCTTCTGAGTACCGATGTAAGTAGAATGTTTCATTAACCTCTACCCTAGGAATGACATTGAGCCCGATGAAGAACCGAAAGGTTGAAAGAGTTCACATATTGGATGATCACCTTGACCCAAATCTGTTTTTTAGAATTATTTCAATTTTTCCTTTTACTCATCGCCAATATAGGCATCTAATATGGCACCAAGGCTATAAATAGGGGTGTGTGATGTTCTGGAGTTATTAGTACCAAAACGAAGTGAAATTATCGTTAAAACTGAAAAAAAAATTTCTTTTTAGGTGACATTATTTTGTAAGAATTTGAACTTTTTTAAGTTTTTAAAATTCTCAATAAACACTGAAGGATGGTTGTTGACGCAAGTATGATTTCCTATCTGAGCTGTCTACGAGGTTCAGCACGTATAGACACAAATGTCAGTGTTATAGGCATAAAATTTCGCAAAGATTCACTAATCATTTTTAATATCATTATTCGATATGTTTTGAAATAATATTTTCGTTAATTTAGAATTATTTGATAGTGAAAGGACACATCAGTTATAACGATGTCTACAGGACACGCACAATTGGTCACAGTATCCGATTGTCGTTACAACCGTTCACTATAAAAAACCTCTAAAGGAGGAATTGGAATTTTTAAACATCATTTATTGTTACTAGACACTAATTTCGCTATTTCGACGATTGCGTAAAACCTCACTTTTTTTTAATAACGTTGAACATGTATAGTAATTATATAGATTCACACAATGGCAAAATTATAGGTTCATCTACGGTATCAAATTCTATTTCCAGTTCTAGTGATTGTTCTGAAATTTTATTTCAGTAGGCCGCAATATTCAATTATTCAATTGTTAATTGTTGACGATTGTACTTCGCTGCAAGCTTAGAAGATATGGTAGAGAGTCTATTTTTTGGCTAGAAGATGGCCTCGTGACCTTATATTGTGAAATGTTTTTAGAGTTCTACTACTGGGTAGTTTCTCTACATGCTGTATCATATCATTGTATTTTTTATACAGTTGTAAATATCAATAAATAATAATAATAAAATAAAAAAGTTGGCTAAGTTGATGTTGGTCCTACTATGTTCTTGAAATGTGAAACTCCTCCTTTTAAGGTTTTTATTTGGCATGATGCACCTGTTGAAGTAAAACAGGAAAACTAAACTTAAACGATTTACTAGATGGAAATGAATCCTCTCTCCTTCAAAAGATGGGTTTAAAATAGAAGAAACTTTAATTATTTGAAAGGTTATTGTTCATTATTAAAACCGATCTTTTTTTTCACTCTACCGATTATTGTTTGACGCAGTGTGTTGTAGAATCCCAATGTATTTGGGCAGAATAGTCAAATAAACCATTTCTCTCGTCATCAAAGATTCGTTTTAGTCGAGCTTGCTTTGTAAACGTGGTTGCTATTTCCGTTTGTAAATCCATTGGTAAGGCTCTCAAAATCATAGGTCCGGAAATATTCGACGGTATAAAGATGTATTGGTTATAATCCTCCGTATATTGCTCGTAATAATGTGATTTTAACCAATTAAGAATATTCATATCCATATATAAGAATATGGATATGAATATTCCTCGGTAGTATAGTAGTATTTCCGCCTGTCCCGGCGATGACCGGGTTTCGATTCTCAACCTGGGAGGTTTTTTTTTGGGAGCGCGTTGGCACTATGGTAAGGCACTAAGCTACTTTATCCAAGGACCCGGGTTCGAATTCGGCTGGGGCAGATAATTTTAGCCGTGAGTCAATCCTGTTGGCTCTGGAGCTCTCCTGGGGTCCACTCAGCCCCATAAGTTGGGCACCCTTAATTGGAGAAAAATGGTGGTAGAGCGTGATTTTACAGAAATCACCTCATTATATGACCGTTATTCTCAAACAGTGCTTAGTTACAAAGTACTGAACCCATAACCTTCCATGGATCGTAGCAGTTCACATTATCATCATTATATGAAGGTCACAAAAGAGCAAAATGAAGGATAGTAGAAATAAGATGAGTCCTGATGTTTAAAACGTATTTTATCAACAAGATACAAAATTTGTATGGAAGAGATTTTTACAAGATACCCAATAAAAGTAATAAATAATCTTTTATTATTGAAAAATATTAGTTTTGAGAAACCTTTATTATTATATAGAAAACCAATTAAGAGAGAGTGAAGATCGACCAGCATATCTGATATATATATATACGTGCAGATAATATAATAGAAGAAGTAGAAAGAGAAAGAGATAAAATCTCCTAGACGAACCGGCTTCATAAAACAAAAAGCTGGGAAGTTTCCAAGACATAGTTGCGTCATGACAGGCTCTTCGAGTAGCTTTTGTACTATAGCATAGTATAGGCCAACACAATATTTAAATAAATCACAAATGCAACAATACAAATCAATATCTTGATATAAATATCGATATTTATGATTTATATGAATTTTATAAATATCTACATAACAAATCACAAATATTCAACGCTATGAACATTAAAGTGAATCACCAATTCCATCGGCGTTTTATTAAACTAATTATAAGATTTAAATAGCATTGAGGATGCTATTTAAATTCACTGTTCTAAATGATTATATTATTTAGTTTTAAATTTTCATTTAATATCATTTTGTTATTTAATGTCAACACCTTTTATATTTTTTCAATATGAATAAAATATTCAACAGGAGTATTACCCCACAAAATCGGAAGCCTTGAACTTATAAAAACGAAAAACGATAACTTCAGTTTTTGGCTGTAAAATTTTGTTTTTCTGTAATTTTTGTCTACCTTCGGACAAGTTCCGAGTTGTTATGGCTCCTTATAAAGATGCCAGTTGATCGTAATGTTACTCGAACATCAGTTTGACTGCTAAATTTGACATTTCGTTAATTTTTTTTTAAACAACATTCTTCAAGAATAAGAGGGAGATAGTAAATATATGGTTAATTATTCTTTCTTTACATTTTTGATGTTATAAGAGGCCTAGGCACTCCGAAAGTGAAAATAGAGAAATATACAAAAAGTTCATTATCCACCAAGCACATCAAGAGCTTGGTAAATGATTTTGATGTTGCTATTGAGAATATTGTAATGTGATTATTTATTTTCAGGTCATTATTCACCAATAAAGCGATGTGCTGCGCATTTATTTCACGTGATTAACTAACTATTTTAAATTATTAATACAACTTTTGTAAGAATTTTATAATTTAATATATGACTATAATAAGGCCTAACCGAACTTACTGAGTTGAGCATTGGAGTTCCGCTAAACCATCGAATTCCTCTCGTATTCAATCCTAACAGTCCATAATCCTTCATAAAATCCTTAATGCTCCTTACTTAGTTACAAACTAAATCACCCATCAGGGTCACAATGTTCTGTATGTTGCTGATTTGGCCATAAGTTACCAATCCTTCTAGGATAAACTGCCTAACCTCTCCCAAACCCACTTATTTCTTACATGGCTTCTCCTTCATTACCTGATATTCCTCCTTGGCTTCTTAAAAATATTTTCTCCTCTAGAAATTTTATTGAAGTTCTATGAATGGGTAGATTCTCCACATGTCTGTATCATGTCATTGTATAACTAACATCAAATTTACAAGTGGTATATAATTTAATAAAAATGTAAATAATAATAAATAAATTATAAATTTTTTTTTTTTATAAGATTCTGTTTGATGCATAATCCAGGGTTAGTAATTATTATTAGAGAACTGAAGCAACATACCTAAAAAACGTTTAAGGAGAGCTCAGAATGAAAAATTTATGTTTTTTTAAGGTTTTGAAACAGCAGCGATTTTTTATTCCCCCTACCTATACTTGGCAGATTCATCAGTTTTGATTAGCAATTATACATAGTTTTCATTAAAGTGGTACAAAATACAAAATTGGGATGAGATAACTGCTTTGTTTTTCTTCTCAGCTCTTGTACTAATACAAATACAAAGGAATTTTCTAATTCTAGCATTACTACAAAACTTAAGTAAACATAAATTCTTTATCTCATCTAAATCTAACTAGATAATTCAGAAAAATAACTAGTACAGTGGGCGAGTTCCAAACAACAAGACCAGATAGAGCTCGTTAATGATCGTTCTGTTCCAATTCCTTATCTCCATCTGCAACTTTGCGGTCGCTGGCTGTTGAGTAAGAGGACATAACTCGAGGCGCTAGTCTCTTCACAGCTCCACAGATGTATAATTTGAACGATAGTCCGTAATTTCCTACTTTTCGATTCCTATTGTATTTGTTTATTTTTTCCAAACCAGCTTTGAAGCAGGGGATCGTTTGTTTTCATTTCATAGTTAGGCAGCATTTGAGGGCCGTAAAAATGATATTATTTCGGATTTTGATACTAGAGTTATCGTATTATAGCCGATATATTTATAAATTAATTATTTTTAATATGAATGTTTAAACAAAAATTCTATCTGTGGGCCATATTATTCCCTTTGACCATCCAAAAGCTGAGGCATAATGCAAGACCCATATTCTCAATATTTCTTTGCACCGATTCCTCCCCTGTGGTTTACAACCAAATTAGAGGCATATTCTCATTTGAGCTCCAGAGCTTGATAGAAGTTGAATAGAGTTGTCAGAGAAGAGAGGCCTAGGCCTCTTTGAGGCACTTGTACAAACCAGTTCGTAACATTATATTGTGAATTTAATGTCTTAGTCTTTATATCCCTTCCATCCTAGGAGTTGGAAGATTTAACATATGCTAATTCCGGTTGGCTCTACAATTCTTGTAGGTCGTTGGCACCCGAACTAGACTACACAACTGCCTGTCTTGGCCTACTACAATCCAGTTTGCTGTATCTTTCGCGTCTTTTTTAATTCTTTCTATCCATCTAGAGTTTGCCTCTCACGTGGATTCTTGCTAACTGTAGTAGCATTAATTGTTATGTAGTGCCGTGTACGGGGCTTCGGCGGTTCTAAGGCATATATTCATGTATTTATATTTATATTATATGTATTTTATATATTTGTATTACGTATCTCTATCGGTTCCTGATGGGAACCAACTGAAAAAGTATGGAATCTCTCTTTAACTTTTCTTCCATCTATTGTTGTTTTTTGGTATCTTCTTCTCGTCCTTTCCTTCATTTCTCATCCCTCTGTTGTTTTTTCTTTTGTTCCTCATCCCTATGCTGGGGAATTGTTTCTTGACTTGGATCACTGTTTCTCCAACTGGCTCCTGTTGTCATGTCGGTTCTTCGGATTTCTTATGATCAGACTCTTCTTCTGACCGTTCTGGCTTTGATGGTTCATTAATCCCTACTCTTAATGCCATTTTATTTAAACTTGTGCGTATGTTATTTACTTTCAATGAATAATGGGGCTAAGCGCTAACACAAACAAAATAAATTCCCCTAAGAACTATTAATAATTATCTAAAGAATATCCCGATGAAAAACAAGCCATTTTATATTTTTATTCCAAAATAGAGAGTTTGGAATTGGTATATAAAATGGCTGCTCACGATAATGTGTTCCAGAACTTTGCTGGCTACTGGGAGGAGGCATTTAGGTCTTTGGCGTTTCCGTCTCCTTGCCACCTCCCTTGTAGAGCAGTATCGAGTCTGCAACCCTCCACTTGCTGGAAAAGTACCCCTTACCTAAACACTTGTTGCAGCATCTATGCCATCGAGTACTTGAGCCTTCCCAATCCTCTGCTGGTCCACGGCAAGACGAAGGTCCCATATATCCCATGGTGGACATAGGTCGGTACCTGGTGGGTATACCGTGCGTCTCACCATGCTGTCTTCTGCGCTATCCTGAGACAGATCGTCCCTTGGTTATGTATAATCTACATACAGTTTTACAGCTTCCTCCAGAACGGTTGCCTAGGCACCCCTTACTCTGATTGCCTCCATTAACTATAGAGGCTTAATCTTGACCAGTACCTCTCTGTAAGGGATACCCCAGGGATTTTTATCTGTCTCCTCAGCAATGAACTCGTCCCAGAACAGCAGTTCATTGTTAGTTCTTTTCCTACATGTATTAAGGCTCTATTCAGTAAGTTGTTTTTTAGTAGTTTATCTGATTTTATCAAAATTTTGGTTTTTGTATATCGACAAGATTTTTTTTATAAAAACAGTTTTCGTTTTACTATTAGAGATAACTCTCTAATAATAAGATTGGAGTTAGATTTTTATATTGTACCAAAAATAAACTCTTAATATAAAATTTTAATTACAAACACATATAAATTGAACTAAATACTTAGTTCCAACAACTTAGAAACTTAGTTTATATCATTTAGTAAATAGAGTTCTCGGGGTAAACATATTATTGAATGGAGTTCTAGGACTATGTGAAGAGTGGTCCGTTTCTGTTCTCTTTTTATTCAAATAATTAAATCATACATTTTACAAGAAATATATTTTAAGTTTTAACGCAGGGATACCTATTTCAATTATAAAATATATTTCAAGAATATTATGTATTCATGCTCAAAAAATAATTGAACTTCAAGCTACAAGGAAAAAAATTTAAATTCCTCAACAAAAATGTGAACAAAAAAAATCGTTTTCAAAGGCGTCCGGATAATATCGTGAACTTCTGGAAAAATATAAAAACCTGTTTATTCGGCCATTAAGGGCGAGCATTGGGTTGACTTTTCCTCAATGTAACCATCATAAATTAGCAAAATAAATAAAAGTATATATAAAGCGTTGTAAGCGAAAACAATAAAAAGTGATAAAATCTGTTCGTTTTGGGACAAGATCTTGTTTTAAAGGTTCTGTGAACCCTCAGCGACCACATGCTCATCCTCTGGAACCTCCTCATCAGTCAGAACCCAATCACAACCTCTTGCATTAATCAGAACTCCTGTTGAGGAATTTGTTATTAAGTTTGTAGTAGAATGAAAACTACCAGCCATAGTTACCGCAGCCAATGATATGTGGCCTGGATTTAAAATGCTAGTAAATACTGTATATCAGAAATGATCAGGGATAGAGTAAAGAAAAAATGTACAATTACCCTTGGGAATTATCTCAATATACTTCTGATTTTGTGATTTTAAACATTAAAATGATTGAATAGTCTTATCAGGTTATAAATATCATTTTCATAAAATTGAGTGAGTGAGAATATAATCATATTGGTGCTCTAATAAAATGACGTTAAAATAAAGCTTTAGTGAGGAAATATTTATTTAAAACACTACTTTTACTTGTACTTTTTACCAAAACTACTTCTGCAAAAAATGATCTGTAAAACTGTCTTGTAGATAGTTATTGATTGAAAATCGCCTTTAATTTATTCTTATATTAATATTTAACTTTCTTATTTATATAATGCTTATTCTTTTCATACACTTCTAAATACAAAAAACTTAAAATGGGTTATAATATTTTCTTTGCTATTATTCTAAAACTGCTTAACCAATGTGAAATAACTATTAACAAACCATAAGTAGATGTATTGCCGAAAATGTTTCGACATTGGCTCATATAAGCAATGTCTGTGGCGATTTCAAAACTGGTTCCAAATTAGATGCGGCACTGTAACCACACAAGGGTCCAATTCATGTTAACATTATTTTCTATTACAAACACGCTACTCATTTCTGATATTAATATTGAAACTAGTATGGTTAGCCTATTCTTTGGTTTTTTAAAGGTTAACTCTTAAAGTCCCTTAAGTATTTAAGTCCGCATAAGTGAAATGTTTTCCAAGATAAACATTCGTGTATGATAATGTTTTACTACTGTTCTACGATTCTTAACACTGGGGCTGTCTATGAGCAGCATTTTGTATATTCAGTTACAACATAATTTAATTTTCTTAATTAATTTCGAGAAGAAATGTTTTAGTTTTTTTTCACCTCTTAATTAAAAGCTTAGGTAATGATTTCAATATTTATTTTATTTTAATATTGTCACGCATTTTAATTCGTAATGTTTTACTTTTTTAGTCTTTTATTATTACCGTAAAATTTTAAAAAATCAACTATATATATTCTTGTTTTCCCTTTCACTTGCGGTGCATTATTCTTACTTTCTCTCAAACGTTTCTAAATTTGGCTAATAGACCTAACTGGTAGGAAACTTTTCTTTGTCGTCACTTGTGGAGTCCGTAAATATTTACAGTTTTTACAGCCCTACAGTTTTCCCGCTTACTGTTCCCGACATTAAATGGTGATGGAGCATTCTAATTGAAAGAATCTTTATAAAACAATAAATAAATAATTTTTAATAAAAATTATTTAAAAAAAAAATGTAATTAACTTTTCCATTGAAAGTACATAGTTCATTAAATTATCAGCAAGGAATGCTTTATTTCGCAAAAATTGCTGCCCAAATATATTTGTTGCTACTTGACAAATAATCTATCTATCCTGGGCCGCCCATAGCTCACTGGTTAAGACACAGTATTAATAATATGATGTCTATTGGCGGTGCCGGTTCGAATCCGGCCTGGGACATTGACTTTTTTCATTGATTGAGGTCCCAAAAAATGAAGAACTTTGACCCCCAACCATGGTTAGGCCAAAAAAAAAAAAATCTATCATTTCTATTAATATTATAATTAGTACACTTTTATTTATTATTTTTTTTCTTTTCAATATAACGTTCCCATTAAAATTGAATGTCATTACAGGATACTTATGATAACTAAACTTTACCACTAGCTGACTATTATATTTTTTTTTATAACTCTATAGCAATCATATTTCTCTTTTCTACTGATTCCTCCCATGTTTTGATTTTTTAGTAGAAACCAAATCTTTTATTTTATTAGATATTCTTTAAAGGTTTTGATTTTTAGTCTTTGATATAAATACTAAACACTAAAGTCTAAGTATGTATACATTTTTATTTATTTTTTACGAAGTATATTAAAATATTGTTAATTAAAAAGGCCTTTTAAACTGAAAATTGTTTTACCAATTGACCTAGAAAAATAAACTCTTTTACCATACACGTCATAAGTGACTTAACGATCTTTCCCAACAGCTTTAAAAAAAATATACAAATTGTCCAACAGTTTCAAGTGCAAGGGATTCACTGAATAAGAACAAATTAATTATTTTAATAATTAATTAAGTCGGCAGATACAATTTTAGACCTGGAATCTTTATTTTGTTCTAAAAATTGAATTTTTTTCGTTATAATAGTAGGCTTTTGATCGAGACGACTTATTAACTCCGTAAATTCCTACCTTCTACATAATTTCGCATTACCTATTCCTTTCTCACTGATAGATTAGTCAAATAGAATAAACCAGAATTGTTTCTATTCATCCCTCTTCTTTCAGACCGCTGTTGTTTCTGTACGTCGATTCGACTATTACAGCAGTTCGACTAAACAAATGGGCAAAACTACCAATTCATTACGAAAAAGTGATCTACATAATAATTACTAGGTCTATCTGGACATACGGAGCTGAGCATTGGGGCTCCACTAAACCAATCCAAAATGTAAGGATTTGTCACAAATATGATCATCCATAAAGACTTTAATGTTCCATATGCAACCGATCTAGCGCAAACCAGATATCAATCCTTCGATTATAAACATCCTAACTACCCAAACCCATTAGTTTCGAACCTTGCTTCTTCTTCTATTCCAGACAATCCTCCGAGACGCCTGAAAAGAAGATGGCTACGAGACCTTCTAGTGTAGAAATATGATTAGAGTTCTGCTACCAATGGGTAGTTTCTCTATATGCCTGTATTACTCCATTTTGATCTTACATAAAATTTACTTAATGTGTTTTTATTCAAATTAATTTGTAAATAGCAATAAATAAATAGAAAAAGTGATTACAGTGTTGTCGAAAACCAGCTATATGTGTAGTTTTCATCGTAGATTATGCCAATAAAATAACCCAGATCTCAGTCATCTCACTCATACTTGAGTTACTGAAGCTGTTGTAAAGAGAGTGAGCCTGTTCTGCTCTCTTGCTTGCCATCTCATCTAAAGAAAGTGACAGCGAGTTGAATAACACTTTTTTATCATCGTATCATCCTCGATTCAGTAAATATAAAACAGAATAAGAGTGAGAGTTACTTCGTTGATTTCAGGACTTATAATATCCATCGAATTAGTATCTCTAATAACAAGAATTAAGTCTTAGTTTAAAAACCTTTTTATGCTTTATCTTTGATGATTACAATAATTTGTCCTGTTTTACTAACAAATTTAGTTAGTTACGAAAAAAATAGATATTATAGAGCTAAAACCTAAGTAGATTAAAAAAATACTGAATGTAATATAACTAAAATGTTTGTTTGTTATTGTTTAAAGGCGTAAAAAACAACAAACAAAAATGTTGATATAATTGATTTTTTTTTTAATCACTGGTAATCTGCTTCCCGAGAAGTGTTAAATAAATAAATATAAACTGCTATTATGCCTATCATTATGTTTAATGAGAATTTTTAAAGATTACACAGAGCGGTTTATTTCCATATTTTTTATATACCACCATAAATCATCTTTTTATAATTTTTTAAAAAACTATTTCAACATAGATAGTAAGGTATATAAGAAATTAATGATGATAATCATATATAGTTAAGGTATCAGCTACAAACAATAAACAGTAAGGTATTGCACAAGAAAGCTGTTTCGTATGGGCGCGTAGTTGTGTTATCAATTGCTAATTACATGCCTTTGTAATAACTACGTGACTAAGACAAAGTGCTTAGGATAATAACTATAATTATGAAATTACTAACTAGTGTTTGTATTTCGGATAAAGAAAATTTCAATACCTAAATTGTGACTAATGGGTTTGGGAACTAATTATTTAGTTTTAAATGACAAGATAGTTATTGGGATAATTTTTTAGCATATTGGAAACTTATTTTTCTTTTATATTCAAATATGCAACTATATTTGAATAAGAAAATTAAAATTGCCTAATATTTATTCATAGAAGTAATGAAAAATCGAATGATTATTGCGTTAAAGTCTCCGAATGAGAGACTTTAACGGTGGAATTATAGTTATTTCTCATGGAGATATTAGATATTTGATACTCATATTATCTCTATTGAAAGAAGAGTTTGTTTTAAAAAATACAATAAATAAAGTAATATTTTTGCATTTATATTATATTTGCTAATATCTCCAAATTTAATTAATTAAATTCATTTAAACTTATTAATTAAAGTTATTCAATCAAGGGGTCGATTGAGCGTATGATTTTCAAAACTGTGAATTTTTTATTGCAATAATTCAATATATAGTAGATAAAGTATTAGCACAAGATTATTATTTTTTTGAAATTAGTATTTAGCATTTGATATCCTTGTTGAAAGGTTCAGTGTTCCTAGCCTATATCTATCTCGTTCTGCTGTTGTGTATGGGCGGTTAAACAATGAAATAATCTGAGCCTTCTCAGAATGCGTTAACCTTTTACACAGAAGAAAACATCAAAACAGTTACTAAACAATTAATTAGTAACAAAATAGCATTGTTATGATGAAAAATATGCTCGAAAACAACAGGAAACAAATGGTGCCTAATATGGCCTACCTAGGAATCGATAAGCCATATTATAGGTCCCTGTTTTTACAGAATTACATCCTCTTCTTTAAAAAATAACGGAACGAAATTCGAAAAAAATCCTAGCAATATTCTGAAAGTAGAGATGTTTAGCTTTCGAAATCATCAATAGGCTCCCAGATAATGGAAACACATCATTCACAAGAAAGATGAGAATTTAGCTCAAAAATAGCAATGACATATTCCCTTTGACTTTAATGCTTCATTAGTGAATCGCAGAACTCGTTTATCACCATAATGTTTTTTCTACGTACAGAAACAGATGGTAACTCTTTTTTTTCACTAACTCCATCTTCGTATTATTTTTCCGCACTAGGCCGTAATAGGGCCTAAGGCCACATTGGGATCAGCTACTTTATGATCATTATTTTGACATGACGCGAATTAATAGAAAAAAAACTGGACCAAGAAATACACAAAAGCTACTTAATAAATAGATTATATGGTATGAATAAATAAATTCATTTATAATATTAAATCAAGTTTTTACCAAAGAAATAACTGTCATATTAATCTCAAAATAATGTTGACTAACGACATGAAAATTTAAACCTGCACCATGTTTACAACCTATCACCGTATTCCAGTGTCGCCTTAAATAAATGTGCACTTTTACATAATCATAATCCTGTGTTTTAAGCATATAAACTATTGTTTTAGGATTTTTTTTTTTTTTACAATTGCTATCTTCTTTTTTTTGCAGCAACTGAGGCTCTGGAACGGGACACTTAGCTACTATTACTGGAGGCAGCCTGGAGTCGTGAGGCTCACTAAAGTTTTCGTATTCAACATGACCAATGTCGACGGTTTTCTAAACCACGGCCAGAAACCAAAGCTAGACGAGATCGGACCCTTCGTATACAGGTTAGTTAATCAATACTGTAAAATTATAGTTTTGATTTATTATGGGAATCATTTGTAGTCAATTCGTATTTTTTCGATAACAGTTGGGGATATATGAGAGTTAGTACGTATGTAAAGTTATATTGTGAACGTACAGAGGAGGAGCTTTTTAATTTCCCTGAATGTTTTACCGCAGATATTTGGAGTTTTTTTTATTGTTTTATTTGTGATAGGTCAAATTCGTTTTAGTAGAGATATGTAAGATTTCAATTTTTATAGTTTTGAAAGAAGTGGTAAAAGTCTTAGTCTGTGATTAATTTATCTATTTTTTTTACAATGTGAACCCCATGTCATTCTTCATTCGAATGTCACTCTAAGATAGTGTACAGTGTCTTCCTCAAGGGAGAGTACATCGAAGAGTAAAGGTGATGTGATGTGATTTGTCATAATTTAGTAGCAGTTTTTAAGTATTTAAACTAGTCGTGTAATGTTTTGAGATACTATAGGCATATAGGGATTTGTAGGTCTTTATTAAGACTGTGCCATCTGTATATGCCGCTGTCACAATAACAATACCAGTTAAATTCAAAGGATTGGGTTTCTTATAGGATTTGTTTATTTTCCAAAAAAAAAGGTTTTCTGATCTTGAAAACAATTTTTTTTTTTTTTAATAAAAACTAAATTTACATCCTTTATAATTCATATAAACGTAAACGGCTGTTTTCTTAACGTAAAATAAATGCTTTGTGTAAATAGGTGTTAATGTTATTTGTTCATTGTTCTATTGTTTTATAAGTGTGTATTGATTACAATACTAATATAATACTAGTGGGTGCTGGTAGCCGCGGAGTAAGTTTGTGGCAACTCGCAAGGATCCGAAAATTCGAGTTCGAATCCGGCTGGGTAGAAATTTTTTTTCTATTACACTGTAGCCGTGAGTCAACTCTTGTGGGTTCTGGAGACCTACTAGGGGCCACCCAGCCTCCTAAATTGGGTACCTTTAATTGGGTAAAAATCTGGCGGTCGAGCGTGATTCTGACCAAATCACCTCCTTGCACAACCGTTGGTCTAGTAACAGTACTCCCTTACAAAGTACTGAACTCGTTCATGGGATGTAACATTACAGATTTAATTTAATTAATCGATTACTATAATAAAAAAAAATATGTTACCCTATAATTCAGGGGTTCAGAAGTTTGTAAGGAACTACTGTTTCTTGAACAACGGTTATACAAAGAGATGATTTCTTCATAGCCCACGCACAATTGTAAGGTCCACCAATTCAGAGACCCCATTTTATAAAGGTTGGGCGTGCTGCAGAAGAGCTCCTGATCCCGCAAGTTTAACTAACGGCTAGAGCAAAAGAATAAATAATTAATAGGTTATTATAATAATGCTCATTATTAATAAATTATAAATAGAATTTGCTAAAATATGCCAATTTATTATTAAACATTGAGGAGGCTAATTCTGTATAGCTAAGATTAGAAGGAGATAGCTGAGATAAACCTTGAGTTGCGGTTGGTCCAGGATGTCTAGCCTTGGCACTCATGTTCATCAATGTCTTAATCTGCAAGTGCTTCAATCAAAAATACTTGACTGAAATACCTCCCCTTTAAATTAGACATTAGAAAAAAATGTCTTACATTAAAATAATTGATATAACTTCAATTTGACAATAAAATAACTGACTGCAAATAGGAATTGAAAACAAGTAATGTCGTCAGAATTGAAAACTTTGATTTAAATTAAATTTAATGTAATGTTTTGGTGATTTTAAGAATTGAATAAGTACTCTGAAAACTCACTAATCAAAGTACCTTTATGGTTCTTAAACCAACTAAGAAATACTAAATGTATAAATTTGTAAGATTCATTCAAAAATTTCTGTTTGAAAAAGAAATGTAGTTAGAGGGTTATAAAATTAAGGTTATATTAAAAATTAACATTGTTTGATCAGCCGGAAGGTTGTGAAGAAAATTCAACTCAACGTAATTTAATTAAATAGTATAAATAATTAACAGACTAAACGCAAATAGCCGACAATATGATCAAGATGGCTTTTCAAAAGAGCAATGATCCCTCCATCATGTCACAATCCGACCTGATTTCCGATCAATGATGAATGGGTGTCGACACCATTAGCTGACAATGGAGGAAGTCATCACTGCTACTTTCTAGCTGCAGAAGAGGAAGTGATCCTCCGTATCAGACTTCACCGAATCCTTTTTCTCTACGGACCAAGTCGGCATCCAAATCGTAATTAGAGGTTGGGAACTCTCCAAAAACGTAAGAGCTTAAGAGCAGAATGTAGATATAATGTTACCTGTCAATCATTGTCTTTTTATGTCAGTCAATTTCTATGATTCATCAATCAGAGAAACAATCAATATTAATATCGTTACTATTACCTAACGTTATTCCTTCAATCAATTCCTCATGCACTTCTCCGCCTGTGATTGATATATTGCTCAGTTAATTATTTCAAACACCTTAAGCTTATTTTGACTCTGTCACTTGTCGTATTATCCAGATTTCAAAATCGATAATCATATAATTAGATCATTTCATAATGCTGTATGAAAGTTAGTTAAACATACTTATCTAAATTAATTTATAAAGCTGACAAATTCGAACACAGTAATTTTGGGAACTACCAATTTGTTTTAAAAAATTCTTTTTGCATCAGATTTTTGATTAATTTAGGAAGAGTTTCACAGGTTGTGTTACATCACAGTGCAAACTATGCAAACGGATCAATAACTTTAAATGCCAACTAATCTAGGAAATAATATTAATGCAATACCATATTCGTGGTACTATTATTATAATACGATTATTTTATTCGGTTAATTGCAAAAACATTTATAAATCCTCGACTGCCAATGTAAGTAAAATTTACATGTGATCCAGGAGGCATTCTCAGTTCTTCAGATCCTTCCTGGTTCTAAGCAGTACTTACACCATTTAGTTTGCTACAATCCTCCATAGTTCATCTTTTTAACTTAACAATCGTATCTGAGCCTGTAAAAATGGTAAAGACGTAGTATTTAGGGAATTTTATAATATAGTTTTATAATATATATAAAACAAATTTTTAAAAAACGAGAACTTACTAGCAGCAACATTTTCATAGGCCAACAACATCGTATATTTTATAATGATTATCTCTTCACAAGACAATAATAATTTATACTTGTAGTAATGATTCAAAAACACCTTTTTATTTTTTCTTTAACATAACAATTTTATCTGTAATGTCGGGCCTGTAAAAATGGCAATGACATAGTATTGGAAATTGGAAATTGGAAATATACAGTTGAAGGAGATGGATTAAGAAATTAAAAAAAAATCTATTTCATAACTGGGTTAAAAAAATAAAAATAAAAACAACAATATAATGACATCAATATTTTCAACTAATAACGTATCATATTTAATAAGATGATTATTTCTTTACTGGCCAATAATAATTAATAATTTTTAGGATGGATTCAGAGATTCCTTTTTATTTAACAATTTTATGAAGACCTGTAAAAATGGAAAATACTTACTAATTGAGGAAAGTTAATGATATGGTTAAAGGAGGTGGATTAAGAAATAAAAAGAAATTTATTTCATTGTTGGGGCTATTAGAATAAAAAATATCAATATTTTCTTGTATTTTATATAACGTATAACATCTTATCATTTTTCTTGTGGTTTATTATTCGAAGACAATTTTATACTTTACGGTTTTTTATTTTTTTATTTAGGGAATTACTAGGTGTCTTAGTTCATTTTTTTTATTTATTAATTTTACATCAGTTAGCTAATACTGTCGACGTATCGGACGTAGTCATTTTCAGGCCCCTTCAATTTCATGAATGTACTCTACTACATGAAACCAATGCAGTGGGCTTTACCTTAACCTTTACAGTGTTAAAAAGTTTTTTTAATAAAGTTATAACAAAGTTTCTAACATAAATTGAACTAAAATAGCAGAAAAAAAATATTGAAGGCCCCTGAAGATAGACGGACTGTCCGAAACGTTGAAAGCATTAGCACACTGGTGTAAAATTAGTAAATAAATAAATTGAAGTAAGATGGGTAATAATTACCGCAATAAAAAAAAACAGTAAAATATCTTATAATCATTATATCTCTACTAGCCAATAATAGTTTACACTTCATGTATCGATTCAGCTTTATGTTTAAATATAAAATAGTATTTTGATGAGTAATATGTGATAGTCCAGTATCTCGTTCTATCTATGCAGTTGTCATACCACTATTAAATCAACTTGCTACTTTGCCACTGTGTCAGCGATGAATGGATAAAGATAGTTGTCCATATACTTATCTACTATTACCATAGGAATCGTCTAGAACTGCAGTTACGCTCAGATACAAATAAAAGATTTACACACATTAAGCTATCTAATTCTAGGCTGAATTGAGTTATATCATGTTGTTAAAAAATGTACTAGAACTAATTTTATTCATACATGTTGATATTATACACTGAGAAGGTGTTTATTTTAATCCGTCCGCTTTGGTTCTGTTTTCATTTAGTGATTGTTGCGCAAGTAGTTCTACGGTATCTTTGTCTATTCTATCAACACCTTTTTTTAACAATGTGTGCCAAAGCCACCAGCCAGTATCGAATAGACAGAAACTTAGTGTCATAATGGGGTAAACTGGTAATTGGGCACGAAAAATTCCGAGTTTTAATTTGTAATATCGAAATGGTAATTGTTTAAATTTAAAATAGACTATTTAGTGGCTTTAACTCCAATTAAGTAGCCTCTACTCACTTCGGCGGCACGTGTACTGAATTTACAGATAAGATTTGCATAGCTCATGCGTGAGGATGAATCCCAAAATCGTGAGACCTTCTCAATTTTTGAGGCTTTAGCAACATCGAGCCTGCAGCGAGCTTATTCAATTTATTGGTCTCGGCGGGTTGATTTATATTCAATTTTTTATATTAGCCTTATTGAGTAACTAATATTATAATTACAATAATAGATTTAAATAACTAAAGTATCAGGACATACGGAATTAAGCTATGGGGATCCAATAAACCATCTAATTTCTCTTGAATCCAATCCTTACAGTCCAAAATCCTTCGTAAAATCCTCAATGCTTCTTACTTTGTCACAAATCAAATCATCCATCAGGACCTCAATGTCCCCTATGTTGCCGATTTGGCCAGAACCCGATACCAATCCTTCCATAATAAACTTCCCAACCACCCAAACCAACTCGTTTCTAACTTGGCTTCTCCTTCACTATCTAATAATCCTCCTAGGCGTCTGAAAAGAGGATGGCCTCGAGATCTTCTCCTTTAGAAATGTTTTTGGAGTTCTATCAATGGGTAGATTCCACATGTTTGTATCATGTCATAATATCACTTACAACAAATTTACTTTATGTGTATATGTGTATACACTTGTAAATAACAATAAATAAATTATTAAAAAAAAAGTATTTACAATACAAATATTATAAATCTCATCACTGACCACTGATATTCATTTTAATATCAAATACCAACTTGAGTATGTTTGACTGAATTTTCCAAAATTGCTGGTGTTTTTAACGTGTTTATATGGATTGGTTTAACCATCAATTCAATTGGTAGCTGGTATTAACCCAAAATGCTTCAGTTCGATTAAGATTTTTTTTATGTTGCCTATTTGGAAAAATACAAATTTGAGAAATATCAGTAAATAATGTTGAGGTGGTGAAGACAACAAGGAAGTGATGAAAGGGAATGAAGAATTTGACAGAGCGATTACACTGTTTAGTGTCCACTTTCTCCGACCGCCGCGTTATCTCACGCCAGCTCAAAGACAATTATTCATGGAAACTGTCGAAGTGGAAGTAAATTATATAAGCATTGCTACAGTTTTGTCTTTTGTCCTCGCAGTGGTTCCACGGATCATTGATTTCTTCCCGAAATTTTATTTTCGTGCCTTAATAATGAACTGACGTAAATAATGAAGTCACTTGTCTTTATATTTTTTTTTCATTAAATTATTTGAAACATCCAGAATTATTTATAGTAGAACTGTGTGGGGCTTGATAAGTGTTAAAGCTTTAGGGAATTAAAATTGATCACGATAAGTTATTAAAATTTATATCTTTTTTTAGCGGAAGGTTTAGTTCCCTTTCCATCATTAATATGTTGTGTGGTTTTATATCCTTGTTGATATTTTCACGCAACCACGACTATAGGAACGAGTGTCAGGAAAAAAAGTTTTATCCGAGCAAGTTTTTATACCAACCAAAGAGTTGATTCACATAAACATTAAAGTTGTTTGTCATGAGATTTTTCTCTTTAAAAAAATTAAGAAGTTATTAGAAGATTAAAAATGAATTATTGATTTCCTAAACAACAGTAAATAATAAACCACTTAACGTTATGTTAATTCAAGCATAATCAGATTGAAAATCACTTAATCCTATTAATGACAAATCCCACTTCAACTATTAAAAAAAATACAATATACTATATGTCTAATAAAATATTATAGCTATTAATAATATTCTTACTAGTTTGTATTAGATTACAAGATACCAAAAAATATAAAATCCCCAAAATATATTTCAACTAATATTAATCATTTAAAAGTTTTTTTTTTTAATTTATTTAATGTAATTTACAACTGTATAAAATAATACAATAAGTAAATATGTTGTATGTTTCATATACACTTGAAAATCTTGGGAAGGAACCACCCATCGGTGGTACTTCAAACATTAATTTAAATTTAAAAGTCCCATGGTCATCTTATTTTCAGACGCCTCGGTGGATTATCAGGGATTGTTAAGGATGAAAGATTAAGAATTAATGGGTTAGGATGGTTAAGGAGTTTGGAATGAAAAGACGCATATCTGTTTGGGGCCAATTCTGCAACAAATGGGATGTTAAGCTCTTTGTGAGTGAGTTTATTTGTAATGTAATAAGGATCATCATGGATTTTACGTAGGATTTTGGATTGTAAGGATTGGATTCGGGAGGAATTTGATGGTTTGGTGGAGCCCCAGAGCTCAATTCCATATGAAAAAAGATGACTTTAAATTTAAACTTAATCAGCTAATTTTAGGTAACGAATATCAACTACGGATTAAAATAACAGACTGACCCAGATTCAATTTACTACGAACCGAAAATTGACTAGCGAAGATTTACTTTGACACCTTCATGTTCGAATTTCGAAGGAACACCGTAACTTTTTTTTATTTTCACTCAATCAGAGGGGACAGCCCGAGTGAGAATGTTAAGAGATTTATTTCTCGGAACCGCCACGAAATAAATATCGACTGAGCCATGTGAAAATCGAACCTACAACCTTTTGAACCAAGCGCTCAGAAACCCTCACCCCAACGTGCTATCCAACAATAAAGTCCTTATTGTTCTTCCAGAAAAGGTCAAGGATATTTTTTCGTACTAGTCTACGAACTGTCTTTTTCAATTACTAGATAATCTTAATGGTTTATTTCAGTTAATCAGGAGCTATTGAAATCCTAAATGACTGCAAAAATTCCTTAACGATCAAAAAGACTATTATTCCAGACTGTATTATGTTCCGATCAATCTTCATTTTAACACGCCGACATGGTACGTGATTCTAACCACTGCAATCATATCGGAATATTGATACCTATATTCTTAGGTCTATAACCTATTTGTGTAAAGGTTGTAACTTAGAACTATGGTTCCAGTCGCAAAAGACCCTGGAAGGGTAACTACCCGTTCCTAGTGGCCTTATTCTATCCCCAAGGCCACGGGCCACGGGCTTCTGTTCTTGGCCTTCTTCACTCTCCAGTGACTGCCCTAAATAACCTTACATCGCCCTCAACATTAACACTATCCATTTATTTTATGATGTTTTATTACTTATATCAATCAAAAAGAGAAATTTTTATTATTTTGAAAAAATGTATTTTCTAAAATTTACAACTGTTTTACATAAAACTACTTCTAGTAAATGTTATGTTAGTTCTATTATAATGATATGATACAGAATTGTTGAGAAACTAAAACTAAATAAATCAATAAAATTTATATATTAGAATGTCTCTTTGCCATTTTTTTTATCAGGCACCTCGGAGGAATGTAAGGAATAAAGGATTAGGAACTAGTGGGTAAGGTTGGTCAGGGAGTTCACTATGGAAGGATTGATATTTGGCTTGGGCTAGATCGGGAACATATGCAACATTTAGGTCTTTGTAGATGATTTTATTTATGACAAAGTATGGAACATTGAGGATAATACCTAGGAATTTGCTTGGTAAGGATTCGATTCGGAAAAAAATCAAGGGCTTTGGCTTTATTACAGTCATGTATATCAGTCTTGTATAATTTATTGAAAGTTTAGACCGTTTGTTTATTGAGTGTTGTAACAGTCGGAATGGACGTGCAATTTTCTACCTTTTCAGTTCTGTATGAGGACTTCAAGTTAGACATTTGTCCAGATTTAGTCCTAGGTTGCGGTATCTGTTTGACAAGGACATTAAACAATGAGTTATTGTAAACCTAACTCTCAATGTTGGTATAGGTTCAACGATTGTCTCGGAATTTATTAAAAGAAACGTCACATTCACAGCTTCCAATGGGCAACACATAGATTATTTGTTTGTTGTAATGCATGATTGGATATATAATAAGTTTAAAAATATGTTTCTATTATTAAATTCTACAATTCAATTAATTGATATTGGAAGAAGATAGTTGACCTATGAAGTAGATTGTTGGAAGATAGTCTAGGTGGCGTGAATATACGGAATATACGGAATATTTCTCAGCTCAATGAATATACGGAAATATTAAAATAAAACTGTTTATTGTTAACGTAGAAAACTATTTGTTGGTTAACAATAAATAGTTTCCTTTTACTATTTTGATTGATTTTGATGTATTGACTGCCACCCGGACTATCTTCCTACACTCTAAATTAATTAATAAGTTTTATAATTCTCAGGTGCAAGGCCCTTTACTACGAACTTAGTAGTAAAGTTCGATACTAAGGACCCGGTTTCGAATTTAGCATGCAGGTAATTTGTTTATATATTCTACTGTAGTTGTGAGTCAGGCCTGTGGGTTAGAAGTCCTCCGGGGTCTAGCCTCATGAAGCTGGTACCCTTAATTGGATAAATATCGGGCGGTCGAGTGTGGTTCTTACCAAATCACATCCTTACACAACTGTTGGTTTAGTAACGGTACTTCCCTATAAAGTACTGCACCCCTAACCCTTCATGGGTTCTAGTGGCACAGATTTATTCCAAAGACTAAAAGAGAGATATATTTACTTACTGATAAGTATTACAGTCTGCTGCAGCTTGGGCAATGAGTAATAGGCTTCAATGATCACGTTCATACCATAATAATAAAATAATTTTTTTAAATAAATAAATAAAATATATAAGTGATAACGCAATTCCTATGTGCATACAAACCAAAAGATAAATAAAATGGGCATCATTAAAGTACAGATTTTTTATTTTTTAATGTTTCATAATGATATTTATCCAATTGAATGATGGGTATGTTGTATTTTGTAAGCAACCCAATGTAATTTAATAAACACGCTCTTTTTCTCTCCCCTTGAAATATTTAAAATAATTGCTGCTTAACATTATCGTTCTAATAATTATTGCCAAGATTATGGCTCTTCTGCTGGTGTTCTTCTGAATGATGGATTTCCTGCTGTTGCAAAGAATTAAAAAAATAATTTATAATTTTATTAATTTATATTAATTAATTTATTATAATTTAAAATTTGTGTAAGACATAATTTTGCAATGCAATTTTTCATTCTTTGGAATGATGTTCAGTTAAAAAATCCAATTCCATTTTATAACTTGTCCTGACTACGAATTAAAAAAAAATTAATTACACATTTAAAAAAGTTTTATGTATAAAAAAAGAAGATGTTTATGTCATAATATGGAGGTTTCCAGCTGCACTACTTTAACTTCATCACTGTCGGATGATATTACTTTATAATAAGACTTTGTATGTAAATAATTTACGTAAGACTATTCTTCGGAGATGAGAAGAATTGAATTGTGCTTCGTGACCCAGTTGTTGCGGTAACACGGCTGCTATAAAATGTCGGCTTAGCCAGGAGTTATTCGCTTCTCGTAGGAAAATTGCCATCTCTTGAAAAAGTATTCTCAATTTTTGATTGTGAGTGGGAATTCGAATGGGGACTAATGAAGTTTAATACCTCTTTTATATTCCAAGTCTTGCATCAGTTGGATATTATATCTTTCCTCTTTGCCGCAGTACTTACTGCTCAAGGTCTTTTTAGAGTGCAGACTTAATACCAAGTTATTACAAAGTAATTTTTGTATTAAATTATAATTTACTTTGCAATGAGACGGTTATCCATGTTACTACACGGTAATACTTAACTATACTGTTTATAATAATTTTTATCACCGCTTACATACGGTTTATACTGCTGTCCAATTAAATATTACAATGAGTTAGTATGTCCAATGAAAAAAAAAACTGATAAAAAGTAGAGAGAAAAGAGAATTATTTTTTTAACATCTCATGGGGAAGATTTTTAATTTCCTATCAATTATGACTGAATTTCTCATCATTCCGTAGATCTTGGCAGATAATTATAAATAATATTGACTTGGGTGTCATCATTCTTAAGTTCCCATATTGAGGCAAATAGGGCCCGCTTTAGTTATCAGACTTATATTTTTACCAATTTCTCAAAGCCTTGTACCCATCTTTGACCGTTCTGAATAAAAGAAAAGAAAAAGATAAGTCTCCATGCTAACTTTATATTACGTTGCGTTAAAGCGAAATCGGTAAAAATGTAAGTCTGATAACTCCAGCGAGCCTTATTTACATGGAATTGGGAACCTAAGAAACCAGCTTAATGACACCCACGTCAGTATTATAAATATTTTCATTGTTTCAATTTCATTTTTTTAACAGAAAAGGTAATTAAAATATTGAAGTTTTTTATATTTAATGAGAAAATCATTTCGCGTGATTATATAATAATGTGTAGCACATGGTGTGCTTAGTATAGTATATATTACAGTACATACAACGAAGTTAAATCTGTAAACGAATGCCCCTGTGCATTTAACCGAGAACATTAGCAATCTAGATCTAACCTTGTTACTTCACAGTGAATTATTTAGTGCCCAAGGAAGCAGTATTGCAGAAACCGACCTTGCTTAAACCGAGGATCTGGATTTGCCTTTTTTTCTTCTTTCAAATATTATCTATAAATAATATTTATTTTTAATATTTTTTACAACTAGTAATATTAATGGTTAAACTCCATGCAGGGCCGTGGAAAGAAACCAAGTTGTGGTTAGTAATTTCCATAACAAGTCAAATTATAATTCAACACTCAAATCCAACTTCGGCCATTATAATTTATGAAAAAACAACAACATAATTTAAGGTATATTACATAATTATATCTAATTTTCTAATTTGTATAAAAAAATCATTGCGTTACACGCATCGCATAATTTAACTTATGACCCAAAGTATTGTGTAGGTTTGTGTGCTCGTGTTAAAGTCGACACTATTTTATTTATTTATATTTTAAAAAAGAAATTAAATGACTGAGAAAGGTAAAAATAATTTACAAAAATTGTTATTATGGTGGTACTATAAACTAATTATTTTAAAGATAGGTATTTTAAAGGTATCTGGAGGCTGTAGTAGCAAGAATAAATTTTGTTCCTATAAAGAATATAACAGTTTAACGAAGATAACAAAACCGTATCGTTATCGGGAATGATCGGTTAGTATTGGCTTTTCCCGTCCGAATCGAAAGCCTATGTTTTTAATTTCTTCTCCTTTATTTATTCATAAAATTCAGAATATTTTTTATTTTATATTGCTAACAATAAGAGCTGTTTGTTATTTTTTTTCAAATAAACAGAATCATATAAAAATATGGTGAAAATTCGTCATTTAAGCCCTGTCAGACTATTGCAATGAGTATAAGACCTAGCTGATATTAAAGTTCAAGTTTTCTATTGATTAGTAGAAGAATAATTGCAGGTTTGGATCATATTAAAGAAATGTTTTCATTGATCATATTGTAACCAAGTAATCGAAAAAAAATTACGTTTTTTTTATTTTTTTTTGTCAATAACTAGCTATTTTTAAATATACATATACATCAATTGCTTTTTAACTCAAAACGACGAAGCAATGGTGTAATAATGAACAGGTATTATTAAACTCTCGGAGGAGACCGCGAGGCATGGGAAAGAATGGTGGCAGAGGCCCAGGTCCTACAAGGACTGTAGCGCCCAACAGTGAGTGAGTGAGTGATTATTAAACTATAATATTTAACCAACAGGTACAGAACACCATTCTGATCAGCCCTGAGGAAGTCCTGCAAAGTGGGGCGAAATGTTGGGTTAACAATAATTAGTTTTTGTTACTATTTTGAAATATTTATTGACCGCCACCAGGACTATCTTCTTCCAATCTACTTCATACGGTCAACTATCTTCTTCCAATAACAAGGTGAATGTTTCCCAGCTCCTTGCTACCATATAGCTAAATGCACGTGAAAGAATTATTGATAGCCGGAAATGCAAAAATTGGGTTGCTTAAAGGTTGGTAACCTCAGGTGGTAAGGGCCAGTCGCCTGACCTTTCATTGATATTATATAAGGGCTCTCTGAGAAAGGTTACCATTGCATCAGCAACTTCCTAAACATAACTTAGCTAATAATTAACCTTTGTGATGGACTCGCTTGATTTGTGATTTAGAAGGCATTTATATTCAACATTACTTATCCATTCTTATCGACAGTTTTTTTTTTTTGTTAGGGCTAGAGGGCTTAGAACCCAATATTCATAAACTCTAATGATTCATATTTTATTTTCCTAGGTATTTCATTTTTTTTTTAATCCCAGGATTCTGAACTGTTTCAATTTAATATAGTTAATTAGTTTAAATTTAGAGTATTAATCTTGTTTAATAGATTATTTTTTCTTCAAAAAATTAATAGCAATTTATTAAATAAATCAAAATTGTATCCTTGTTTAGTCCCAACACTTTTTATTATGTCAATAGTCCAACGTTTCGGCCAATTCGGCCATCCTCGAGGAAAATCTTCAAATATAAATTCTCACCTCACATCAAACTTTAAAATTGTTTTGCAGGCTATTCAGTCCAGGTCATTAATTATGAGTCAAACAAACCCCATATTTTTAAAACTTCATTAATTTTTAAAACTTTCAATTAATCCACACTATCACTATCATATAAACATATTTGATAAAAAAAAAAAAATAATAATAAAAAAAAATAGCGATTTTATCATATTTTTTCTTCGTTAACATTCAGAGAAACTGATATTCTTGGTCCCACTTCTAGTCTTCTTAAGGCCATAGTGTGGAAAGGGAATTCTTGTTTGGTCTTGTTTATAAACTTTCGGTTATCGGATTGTTATAATGCACATACATACACAAGCGCATTCAATTACGCACACATAAACACGATTCCAATATAAAAAAATAAAATAAAATAAATTTAAATCGAAGAAGAACTATAATTTAGAAAGGAGATGATGCGCTTTTAAACGTGTAAACACCAGTAAAAAAAGTGTGACTTTATCTTTCTCATCTTTGAGAGCTTCAGATAAATTTGGGGTCAGTCCTTTTCGGTCTAACTCGGTCCTGGTTGTTATGCTGCAACATCTACTAGCTCGTTTCCACCAAAATTTTGTGATTTATTGTTGTGTCATGATTACTTATTAACATTAAATTTATTCAAATCTCACCACCAATAATGAATCGAGAGATTCGATTCCGGACAGGACAGGTAGACATTTATTTGATGGTGGCTCTACGGAATGAAAATTCGACCCTCCAACTCTGGTTAGGTTAGGTTGGTTACATATAGGATAGCCCCCGCCCCTCTATGGCAGAAACAACCAGGTAAAGTTGTAAATAAAATTTACATTAGGGTCATTCTCTGATAGTAGGGAACTGTTCTTGCTAAAATTTCCCATATTATTAGTAACCTTTCCAAAATTATTATACTTTGAGACGAGTTTCATAAAATATTTAAACCCAATATTACTAATCATTACCTATGACTGAAATCAGGAGATCATGGAATAACATACAACCAGTTTCTTAATTATGTTCAATTTTCGATATAAAATTTTTATTGGAATCTAATGAAATCGCTGCTGAGAAGATACGTAATTATTGGTAGATACGCAATATTGTGAAATACAGACACATCGCATGTTAGACAGAAGAAGTAGGGGTAAATTATCAGGTGGAGAGGAACTTGGCATTACACTACCCGGGGAATGTCGGCATTTTCTTCAGCTATGACAACTACAGCGGGAGACTCCAACTTTCCCCTCTTAAGGTGTCAACAAATACCTCTCCTCAACCAGGATCAGCTTGAGAAATATAACAACCACTATTTTACCCCTGCGAGAACTCTCGCATTAGATATGTTTTTTTTCTCTTTAATTCACTCGAAATATAAGCGATATCATCCTTGTATGAATAGTATCATATTGATAAGAAAGTTTTATTGGTAAAGCTGAGCTTATTTCTAAATGACAGTTTGCATAATATGAAATTTTGTTACACCACTGGAAAATATCTCTCCAGTTAAGATCCAGCTATTCAGAAACATATATTAACCCTTAGTTGTACTAGCAGAGACCTAATAGCTAGTCCTTACGAGAGCGGCGTTTTAGGTGCGGTACGAATTTTGAGTGTGATCTGGAAAGTCTCAGTAATTTGTGACAGGGATAATGGAAAATATTTGAACTCAAATTCATCTAAACATTCTTAGAATAACACTGTAACATTGAGCATTAAAACCAATGAATCGGTTAAGTCTTTTGTTCTAACTATTGTCATATAGGCAAAGTGGGATCGATTAAACCCAATAATTTTCAGTATATTTAGCTCGACTTGTTTCAAAGCATTCAAACTATCTAGTTGTTTAATTCAAGCCATTAACAATAAAAATCAGCTGAGCCGTCGGATTACAATAAAAACCTTAATACTTTATTTACTCTATTTGTATATTTAGGTAAAATTATCAATTTAAACATTAATGTTCACAATATTTATTAGCGACGATACCCTAGTAATTTATTTAATAAAGTTAATAACTTTTCAATAACAATATTCATCAATATTCGATAATATTAATAAATATTCTACACTATCTCAATATTATTAACAATATATATGGGCTGTTTTTGAAGGACTTGAAAGAGATGCTAAATAAATTAATTTGTTTTTTCAACACTTTCAAGCTTCAGTTTACAATATATATCCTGTATTTAGGTACATTTTTTAATGATTCCTCCTTACATATGCCCTATTTGCATAAAATTAATGTTTTCAACTCAAATATGTATTTCATCCCCCAATCTTGCCATTTTACTCTAGTGAAAGCAATATTGGAAATCAGGAGGTAGTGTAGTGTAAGGTTAGGACAGTCAAGGCCTAGGTATAAACATGTCATAAAACACGGAGTGCTTCATTAACTGTCAGCGAGGCTTTAGTGCTCTGTTTTCTACTCTAAACAAAATTGGGAGCTTATTGCATTAAACAAAGGATAATAAATTTTTGTTTAACACCTATTTATATTTTTTAGATCAGGAAATTTAGTATTATTGACCCTTCTACTTTCCAAATATTACCATTTAGCACAATTTAATTGTATTCGAAAAATGAGGCGATAGTACTAATAAAAATCTTTTTGATTTCATTGTTAAAATATTTTTTTTTTGTTTTTTTGGTATTTCTGTATTCCAAAATAAACCTGAGGGCTTAATGGATTATAGTAAAAAATAAAACAAATTGCTTATATA